>NW_028281098.1:510000-735000 GCF_059751285.1 Brachycentrus maculatus
AAATGCATTCGGGGTAGAAGAAATAAACGACACATCTGAGAAAACGATTATTTGAGGAACGATAGATAGAAATTTTACTGTATTATAAAACTGTACAGTATTACAAAAGTATGAGTCGTTTCTGCTTAGATATATAACTGCTTCTTCAACGTAAAAAAATTGTCATATAAAAAAATATATTTCAAGCTTATAGAGGATCAAAACACTTATTTCTTCTTCTGCTTCTTTTTTCTTTTCAATTCAATTTGTTTATTTATAGTTAACATACACATTACAAACTTAAATTTAAGTCGTATATATTAACAAAAATAGAAAATAGCAAGAATACTATTGCTAAAGGTGTAGAAGAATCCCGCTTCGGAAAACTTCTTCAGACACATGGAACAGATCAATCAATATCCAATGTGATATTGTTCAACATAGCGGTAGCTCTTCCTACAGGCATAACCATCGGCAGGTTAGTCCTGTGTATAGGAATGTGAAACAATCTATGTCGACGCTGTCTTAGGTAACTATCGGGAACATACAGACCAATGTTCCGGATAATTTCAGGATTATCGATCATACCGCGCAACAATCGATAAAAATGCGTAATCAAATACACATTCCTTCTAGTCTTTAAACTATTGTAGCCAAGCATACCCTGGAGAAACTGAGTCGGGTAGAGACAAAGATAATAGATTTCTTATACATAGATCCTCGAATCTTTATGTTCCGTTATCCGTCTCTTGTGACGTGGACTGGCAGCTGTCACGGTATCGTTTTGTAGGTCTTCCAGGTGGCCTTCTTCCGTCTGGGTACTCTTGAGGAGCACTTCGGACCAGTCTATTTTCTTGCATTGTACTGCCATGGGATTCCAAAAATGCCTTCGCTGTCTTCACCATCTAACTATTTCCTCCGTACTTCACATTTTACGAATTCCACGTTCCTTATTCGATTTCCGGTTATGCACCTCAATGTCCTTATTGCTGAAGTTCTTAGAAGATATTTGGTTCTCGCTGTGTCTGCTCTGGTCTCTGTCCTATATGTGGCAATCGGTCTTACACATGTCTTGTATATTATATTGACTATTTTATAATATTCATGTTCCTATTCTTCCAGATTGACTAGTCTTAGAGAATCAATAAAGTTTTCTCATCATAGAGAAAACTTTATTGATTTGTCTAAATACGCTTGATAGAATCCATTTATTTTTTTTTGTAATATTCCTAAGAGAGAGACTTAAAATCCCCCTAAAGAAACGTTTTTCTAGATAACTTAATTAACATTCAAGCAATTCGATACACAATTTGTTGAATTTTATAATGATACTTTGATATACTTCGGTATTTTTCGTCATTAAATTTTTAAAACCTGTGTTCTTCAATCTATTTTTTGTACGACTAAATCCACAGGTACCTGATAGATCCTGATCCAAAGGTCGTAAGGAAGTTGCAATATTTTTAAATTGATTTTTGATCCGCCCAATTGGATAGAGTGTACGCTATCAATCTTAGGCATCAATAAACGAGGTTGAGTGATTTCATTCAGGGTTATCCACTCAAATTATTTATTTTAATTAATTTTTAACAACGTTACTAACATAAATCTTTTTACTGTGTTAGATTTAAAGTTTGTACTGACATTTCTTGGTGGAACTGCATTTTATAGAATAAAACATATATATATATATATATATATATATATATATATATATATATATATATATATATATATATATATATATATATATATATATATTATTTTTTGACATCTCATCAAAGATGAAGAAGAATATGGAAGTCTGGGCATTTAAGGTTTCTAAATTGGTTCATATATATAGAACTTCCAAGAATTTGAGTAGTGTGGTTGTCAATAATGGGTAGAATTGGTGAATGTTACACGTGTGTAAAGTGATCACTTAAACCAGCCTATGACGGTCGTAAGCCCCGTAAACGCCCAGACTTCCATATTCTTCTTCATCTTTGATGAGATGTCAAGAAATAATATGAAAATAACTCCTGTAATTGGAGATAATCCAGATTTTGTGAACAAGTATTTGGACACACTCAAAATGTTGTATATATATATATATATATATATATATATATATATATATATATATATATATATATATATATATAATTTGTCCGCCTCTGTAGTGTAATGGTCAGCACGCTCTGTTACAGTTCTGTAGGTCCCGGGTTCGATTCCCAAGGGGGGTAAAATAAATATAAGTGATTTTTTCACTGTTATATTGATTCAATACTACCTTGGACTGGTGCCTGAAGCGGAGGGCTGATCACCTTTCCTTCATGCGTAAACGATCAAGATAACACTGCGTTTATATGACACAGTGCCCTATGCACCATTGGGGTGCGGATAAGGGTTTTATATATATATATATATATATATATATATATATATATATATATATATATAAAAAATATATATATATATATATATATATATATATATATATATATATATATATATATATATATATATTATATATTAGTTTTTTCCACTTTTTCTCTTTAGAGACTTGTCAATTGCACTGCACTTGTAATTTTTATTAGATTTAAGTTTTGTATTGGCATTTCTTAATGGAACTGTATTGTACATAAAAAAATATGAAGTTGTTATAATTAAAATGTAACTTTTTTTTAAAATCACCATGAATTATAGTGATTTTAAAACAATGTTACATTTTATTTACAAAATGAAAAATCACAAAGTTAGTGCTTCAAATATAAATTATATAAAGTTGTTGTTTAATTATTTTTATCAATGTATTTTTTACATTGAAAATTTTGCGAAAATTTTTGTTTGACGCTTTCTTTACCTCCAATCTACTAACTTTTCTTTCAAACCCTTTTCCACACCCAATGGTGCATAGGGCACTGCATAATATAAACGCAGTGTTATCTTAATCGTTTACACATGAAGGAAAGTTGATCAGCCCTCTGCTTCAGGTACCAGTCCAGGGTTGTATTGAATAAATATTAGAGTGAAAAAAACTTAAATTATGAATTTTAAAAATCTCCCCTGGGATTCCAACCCGGGACCTCTATTACGTTAGCCGAGCGTGTTGACTATCACACTATGGAGGCGGACATCTAATCTAATAAAAAATAAATTTAATTTAATTTTATATTTTAAATAATAATTTATACATATGTATTATCAATTTTTTTTTAAATATTAATTTCACTTAATGTATGGAAGCGAAGCATGGAGTTGGCAAAGAAGTATAAAAAGTAGACTGAATGCAGTCGGAATGCATTCTCTCAGACGAATGGCGTAATACCATACATGAAAGATATTCGAATGGTGATATAAGGAAAAAATGCAAGGCTGAGATAAGCATTATCGATAAAATTAAGTAAGGTGTGTTAAGATGGTATGGGCATGTGAATCAAATGAGTGAAGAACAGTAAATAAAATATGAGGCGCATGTGATTGGTAATAGAAGTAGAGGAAGACCGAGGAAAACTTGGCATGATCAAGTATTTCAAATACTTCAATGTGGTCAGGTAAATGAAGAAAGAATATTAAATAAAGTTTATGAAATCAATATGGTTGGTAATAGAAGCAGAGGAAGACATAGAAAAACTTGACATATCAAGTATTTCAAATACTTGGGCATGGTCAGGTCAGGAGAAGGAATAATCGGCAGTTATTTATGAGGACGTACCTGAATGTAGAAGAGGTAAAATTATTTGCGTAGACCCACTGGTGTGGCGTTCTATTCTCTCTGCCTACCCTTGCGGAAGCAGCGTGATGGTTAGTAAGTCAGTCAGTAAAAGTAAATGCAACTCCCATCATGCATGCATGAGGAGAAGCATGAATGTGGAAGAGGCCAATATTGTTTTTACAGAACGATTGCAGTAGCTATAGTTCTATTCTCTGTGCCTTTTTTTGAGTTGGTCATTGCATTTATTATTTACCTTGCTGATTATGTTCGGTCGTCAGCCCCGTAAATGCCCAGACATCCGTATTCTTCTTCATCTTTGATGAGATGTCAAAAAATAATAGGTTTATAGATAATGATTAAAGAAAACACTTGTTTTTTACCACTTGAGTTTTATTATAGACTACATGTTTCAGAAGTTAAACTTCCATCATTCAGGTCTGTATAATAACATACATTATTATACAGACCTGAATGATAGAAGTTTAACTTCTGAAACATGTAGTCTATAATAAAACTCAAGTGGTAAAAAACAAGTGTTTTCTTTAATCATTGTAACATGTCTTACCACAAAGTTAATGCTGAAACAATAAATAAAATAGGTTTATAGATCATTAAGTGAATTTTTGTTTCTTCCAACTAAATAAAGATGTTTTATTTGAATCTGTGTTGGGAACAGGAGGGATAATCTAGTGTGGGCAATCAGGAACTTGTCAGCATTTGCTCATTGCTGGGAGGAAACCACGTTGCACTCCTCGGGAGAAGCCGGACTGCTGACTGTCGTCAACAGGCCTTCCGTTCCACTAAAATAGGGTTTGGCATTTTGTCTCCTAGCTCAGTTTATGGTACCAATGTCCTTCACTGTTTTTATCATGTATGATACTTTAAAAAAGATTTGTGTATACATGTTATATCAACTGTTGTTTTGAAATATATGTGTTAATATGCAAACATACATATAAGCATGCATATAAACCCTAGGATCCTCAGACTTTCATCTTTTTTCATAAAAAAACCATTGACGCTTAGTTTTAAATATATATATAACATTTATACATATCGCTCACTCCTTTCAAGAACGTCATAAATCAAAAATCGTCAATTTTTAGTTGTGCATGTTTTCGGAGTGCCCAGAAAATGTACTATATCCCAGCAAAAGAGGCATATTTTTGACTTAATATTTACCCGATACAGGGCAGAAAGTGTTGTTTTTGCATTTTGAAGAAAAGGTATTATTAAATTTTTTTTTTAAATAAACAAAATATTTTTACAATGTACAAAAAACCTTCAGGTTTTACCTAAAAAGATCTGTTACACATGAAAAAGTTTAATAAGTGGCTTGATATTTATTTTTAACACATTGTATTATATTTTTAAACTTTAAAAACGTTCTCCTTAAAAATCAAGTTTTTTGATTTATGACGTTCTTAAAAGGAGTGAGCGATTTGTAAAGGTCCTCACCAAAAAGTTACATTTCCAATATTGCACAAAAAAATCTTTAAATGCAAATCTGTTCTGTTTACTGTATTCTATCGAAATCTTAATTAAAGTTGCCACAAAACGTGACCAATCCTGTGTTAAACCAATATGAAATCATAAAATCGCAACAAAACGTAACAGTTTTACAAGCTAGAATTCCTGATTACTTTATTACTTTGTTTATAATGGAAATGTAACGTTTTGGTGAGGACCTCCACATATCGCTCACTCCTTTCAACAACGTGATATAAGAACATAAATAAAAAACTTGATTTTTCAGGAGATCGTTTTTAAAGTTTAAAAATATAATAAAATGTATTAAAAATAAATATCAAGCCACTTATTGAACTTTTTACTGTACAACAGATCTGTTTAGGTAAAACTTTCATTTTTTTTCTCCATTTGAAGAATATTTAGTAAATTAAAAAAATAATTAAACGATACCTCTCCTTCAAAATGCAAAAACAACACTTTCTGCCCTGTAGCGGGTAAATATTAAGTTAAAAATATGGCGCTTTTACTGGGATATAGTACATTTTCTGGGCATTCCGAAAACATGCACAACTGAAACTTGACGATTTTTGATACATGACGTTGTTGAAAGGAGTGGGCGATAAATATTTACTTATTATTTTTTTTTTTCAAAAATGTTATAATATTTGTATATAACCACTCACCGAAGTAAAAATGACCAACCACAAAGTAAATGCTTTAAATATTAATAATATTGAGAATATATATATATATATATATATATATATATATATATATATATATATATATATATATATATATATATATATATATATATATATATATATATATATATATATATATATATATATATATATATATATATATATATATATATATATATATATATATATATATATATATATATATATATATATATATATATATATATATATATATATATATATATATATATATATATATATATATATATATATATATATATATATTTATTTTCAGTCATGTATATATAACAGTCAGTGAAAGCTGAAAACTGTTGTGAACACATTTTCGCTCGGGTTCGGAATTTTGTGCCCTAGCTTGGTTTATGTTACCAAAGTGTCCTTCACTATTTTTATCATGTATGATACCATCTCTCTGCCTACCCCTGCGGGGTGCGGTGCGATACTTAGTTGGTAATAATTAATAACAAGTCGAATCCGATCATTGATTCGAGTTTACCGAGGAACACATGAAACCTTCGAGCGTGTATGTATTGTACAATATTTTAATACTCGTACGTACGAGATCGCTTGCCTGAGATAAAACAAAACGAGATACAGGGCGTACCCGAAGACCCGCCCTAAAATAAGCCACGACTTTTAATGACCCTTTATTAGGGCCTTTTATTTTGTGTGGGCTTGATTTATTATTGGTATATTATTAATACGATAAAGATGACTATATTACAAAGTTATATGCAAACTTCAATTTGTCCGTATTCCACAAGTATATCCGATATACCGCTTCGAGCGATCCACTAGTACAATGCACTGTAAAATTATATTATACAATGTTCTAACATATTGCTATTTATATAGACATATGGAAACATAATAACGATTTCTATTTTTATATGTCTATATAAATTATGTCCGCCTCCGTAGTGTAATGGTCAGCACGCTCGGCTACCGTTCTGGAGGTCCCGGGTTCGATTCCCAAGGGGGGTAAAATAAATATTAGTGATTTTTTCACTGTAATATTTATTCAATATTACCATGGACTGGTTCCAGAAGCGGAGGGCTGATCACCCTTCCTTCATGTGTAAACGATCAAGATAACACTGCGTTTATATGACACAGTGCCCTATGCACCATTGGGGTGCGGATAAGGGTTTTATTATTATTATTACAGAAAAAAGTGGAAAAACATATTTGTTGTTTTAATATATTATATAAAATGCAGCAAGAAATATCAGTTCAAAACATAAATCGAATGAAGAGTGCAAGTAAACTGAAATCGATTAGTCTCTACAGCATAAAAATGGGAAAAAAGCTATAGAGTTGTAGTTTTACTATTGAAAATGCAGTTCCACAAAGAAATGTAAGTACAAAACAGTAATATATTTTTTTTTTGACATCTCATCAAAGATGAAGAAGAATATGGAAGTCTGGGCATTTACGGGGGTGACGACCGTCATAGGCTGGTTTTAGTGATCACTTTACACACGTGTAACATTCACCAATTCTATCCATTATTTACAACCAAACTACTCAAATTCTTGAATGTTCTATATATATGAACCAATTTCGAAACCTTGTTTAATCGCTAGAACTTTGCTAGAGACATCTACTGGTGAGATGTAAAGAAGTTTTTTATTAAGCAAAAACTCTTTTAGTAGTATGTGAGAAAAAAAAACTCCTGTAATTGAAGATAATCCAGATTTTGTGAACAAGTATTTGGACACTCAAAATGTTGTACAAAACTTTAAATTTAATCCATGAAAGAGTGCAAATACAATGCAATTGACTCGTGTCTACAGAATAAAAGTGGTAAAAAAACTATTTAATTGTTTTTTAACTAACTAACTAACTAACTAACCATCACGCCGCTTCCCCGCAGGGGTAGGCAGAGAGAATCGAACGCCACACCACTCTGTCTTTGCAAACATTCTTTGCCTCTTCTACATTCATGCATCTCCTCATACATACCCGACGATTATTACGACTCCTGACCCGGCCGCTATCGAGTATTTGACATACCTGATTGTGCCAAGTTTTGTTGTTTTGTTTTTTTTGTATATAAATTATTTTTTAGTATATAAAATATTAGTATATAAAATGCAGTTCCACGAAGAAATGTCAGTACAAAGCTTGAATCTATTTGTTCGTAAGAGCTTTCTCTTCCATATAATTACGAGGGCGAGTGGGTCGCCGCGCTCGTACGAGGTAAAAATTACAATATTATGATGTTAGTATGTACCATGTGATGCTATCGGCCGGTGGAATTCAATTTTTATTTATTTTGTGATCGGATCTCACCTTATGGGAAATATCCGAGGCATTTTTTGTGCCCAAATGTTGGTAGTTATTAAAAATCAATTTGTTCTCATGTTCCGTGGCGAGGTACCTACGTAATGATCATTTTTTATATTAATTTTGTAAAACAATCAGCCCCAGGCGCGCACCAAGATGAATCGATAGGGCAACATTTTAAAGAGAGCTCTATGTTTGTTTTACCTTCTCATATATCTTAAGGAAAGGATTCATAAAGGCTTTTGTTTGGAGTGTTTTGTTGTATGAGTGTGAAACCTGGACCATCCAAAAGTACGAAAAAGACCAGCTTGAAGCATTGAGATGTGGGTTTGGAGGAAGATGACCAAGACATCATGGGTCGTAAGGAAGTCCAACGAAAAGGTGTTGCAGGACGTAAAAGAAAGAAGAGAGCTTATAAATCATATTTTGAAGAGGAAGGCCAAGCTAATAGGGCACTCAATTAGACATAGCACCTTTCTTAGCAACATCTTCGAAGGAAGAATCTTGGGAAAACGAACAAGAGGCCGCCCAAGAACTTCATACTTCCAGGATTTGAAGCGGCTCATGGACGTCTCCTCCTATTCGCAGCTCAAGAGGATGGCGACTGACAGAGACAAGTGACTGACACAACAAGGCGCTGCCTTTAGAAGATGATGATGATATCTTAAACAAAAGTGTGAATATCATGGCTGTCTCACACTGGGATCAATGGGCAGAAACTCATACAACAAGACATTTAATGACATTGATATTTTCGGAAAAAACATAGCTATAATAAAAAAAGAGGTTAGTAGAAAGTTGTCATACTTTGTTTACTCTCCACCAATAACCTAGTTATGTTATGGGTGGGGGGTGAACGGTGCATGACAATTTTTTTTTTGTATATTTAATGTATATGTATATGTTTGAATATGTGTATATGTAGGTATATATATATGTATATATATATATATATATATATATATATATATATATATATATATATATATATATATATATATATATATATATATATATATATATATATTTGTATGTATGTGTGTATGTATGCGTATGTATATGTATGTATGTATATTTATAAATATATTTTTAAACTCCTAACCTAGAAAAAAAATCCTTTAACCACCCTTATTAATTCCTCTCCTTTCCTTTTCCTTCCTGCTAAATCTATTATTTTTATATAATAGCCTTTTTTTGTTTAATCTCTGAATGTTTTTTTAATAGTTTTATAACATAAATGTGGAATTTTTTAATTGGCTTTTTATTAACGTAACTATTTTTGTTAATGTAATGTAATGTTTATTATTGTTAATGTAACAATTGTTTATTATATAATTTTTTATATGTAAGCTGTACAATTCCCGAATAAATAAAAAAATAATAAAAATAAATTAAAAAGAATGGTGAACGTAAGACAAGTGGATAAAATAATCACTTAAGCCAGCAAATACTAGGCCAAAAGTGTTTGTTTTACTATAGATAAGAATTTAATTTTTAATTTAATATTCATTTTGAATCTATGTTAAATTAAATTGTGAATTTATATTATGGGTGCCTCAACTTCGGGATCAGAGGACAAATAATGGGTGGAATGGTGAACATTACACGAGTGGATAAAGTGGTCACTTAAACCAGCCAAATGTCAGGTCGTGAGCCCTGAGATAGTCAGACTCACACCTTCTTTCATATAAAAACATACATATCGATATAATAAAATAACAACTAAATAAGTATGTAGTTTTTTTTCCACATGAATTTTATTTGACCAGCAACCGGGTTTCGTCGTAATTGACATCATCAGACTGGTGACCAGTGTTAAAATATAATTTATTGATATTTCATCTGTAAAGTGAATAATCCAGTGTCTAAAATAAATTAATAATTAATAAAAAAAATTGCATCTCATTAAAGATGAAGAAAAATTTGGAAGTCTGGGCATTTACGGGGCTGACGACCGTCAAAGGTTGGTTTAAGTGATCACTTTACACACGTGTAAAGTCAAAAAATCACTTGAAAACCTAAATTTGGACACTGGATTTAGTATTTTCCCCGTTGATGAGAAAGCTGCGTAGGATCCACGAAGAACGGAGCATAAATCTGGTATTAATCCAAATTCGGATGTACTTAAATGTTATTTGAGTGTTATCGATAATTACCAATCGCCATAACTCACGATGATGATGATGACCGATAGAAGATAGCGTGCTGAAGCATCAACAGTCTAACCCACATTCTACTAGGCTGGAGCTGGAGGTGCCATCCAAATCGTCTTCTATTTAGTAAGTGTTCAAATAGACAGACTTCCATATTCTTCACCACATTAGAATGTGTTCAAATTCATCTTCTTCTAACCCTTTTTCGCATCCGATGGTGCATAGGGCACTGCATCATACAAACGCAGTGTTATCTTGATCGAAGGAAAGGTGATCAGCCCTCATATAACCCTTATCCGCACCCCAATCGTGCATAGGGCACTGCGTCATATAAACGCAGTGTTATCTTGATCGTTTACACATGAAGGAAAGGTGATCAGCCCTCCGCTTCAGGTACTAGTCCAGGGTAATATTGAATAAATATGACAATGAAAAAATCACTAATATTTATTTTACCCCCCTTGGGAATCGAACCCGGGACCTCCAGAACGGTAGCCGAGCGTGCTGACCATTACACTACAGAGGCGGACATCATATAAACGCACTGTTATCTTGGCAAATGAAAGGTGATCCGTTTCAGGTACCAGTCCAGGGTAATATTGAAAAAATATTGGAATGAATAAATCACTTATATTTATTTGACCCCCTCCTGGGAATCGAACTCGGGCCCTCCATAACTGGTAGTAACAAAAAACGCGGTAAGAGTGTCAGAAATGAAGACTCTAAGAAGCATATATGGCAAGAGTCTACAAGAATAAGGAATACCAGGATAAGGGAAATATGCGAGATGGAAGATGTCGTTAGGTGGGGAAGACAACGAAGGAGACAACGGTATGCGCATGTGAGGAGAGTGGAAACACCCAGACACTACCCCATACACTGCACGGCCAACCCCAAGGTAGACATGGATTGACAGCTGGGAATCGACATCGCAGGAAGCTAAACCCTCATAAAAAGAGGCCACAAGGCCTACACCAATAAGAAGAAGAAAATATGTATTAAGTCCACAATGAATATGTAGGTAACGTTAGCTATAATACGGTAAAAGTAGGTATGATAGTGAGTAGTGTGTTTGCATTTCATTTTATTTTATTTTATTTTTCGTCCCTTCAGAGTCGATGGTAACGAAACGCGATATCTACCATAAATAACTCACCCTGAATGCTCCGCTGTGGGGTGACCATACTGTGTAAACTCATAGGTAAAATCAAATATTCCACATCTGTAATTTAAACTGAAACGGAATACGCGCTAGGCGCGTATGGGCACTTGAGCACTACACGGAATTTTACCGTCCGGCAGTCCGGTTTTGAAAAATAAAAGCGACTACGACTGTTTAGCGTCATCGAATTTACGCACAACGTGTTCACGCACCGATCAAGTGCACCGATCCGATGAAGAAAGATGGACAAAAGCACAAGCCAATCCAAGCCAATCATCCGTTTTAAAACGCTTACTGAAGTGCCGGACGGTAAAATTCCGTGTAATGTATAAACGCCTTATGGGTGCTAGTGCACTACGGAAATTTTACCGTCCGGCAGTCCGGTTAGCATGATTAACGCTTAGGCTTCTGCTTTCGCCCTCTTTCTTCGGATCGGTGCGAGATCACGGTGCGCGTCAATTCAATCACGCTTAATTGTCGCTTTTATTTTTAAAAACCGGACTGCCGGACAGTAAAATTCCGTGTAGTGCACAACCGCTCTAAAGCTGATAAGAATTGGTCAGATGGCTTAAATGTATCGTAACATTTTGAGTATGTCCACAAATCTGGAGTTATTTTTTACATTCTTTTTTGACATCTCAACATAGGTGAAGAAGAACATGGAAGTCAGGACATTTAGGGGGTTTAAGACTGTCGTAGACTGGTTTAAGTGATCACTTTACACACGTAACATTCACTAATTCTACCTATGATTGACAACCAGACTATTCAAATTCTTGGAACTTCTATATGTATTTATCAAATTCGAAAAATAGTGCTTGAAACACTAGAATTTTCACGAGATACATCTATTGGTGAGATGAAGAAGATTTTTTAATTGAGTAGAAGCTCTTTTATTAGTATGTGAGGTCCGAATCCTGGATTATAATCACATACATGAGAAACGCCAGAAAATATCCTTTTTCATTTAATTGTTTTAGCTTACTATTTGACCAGATATTTACTAGCAACATTTTGAGAATGTTGTTAAAAAATTATCAAAATGTTGTTATGTATATTACCATAATATTTTTTGACATCTCATCAAAGATGAAGAAGAATGGAAGTCTGGGCATTTACGGGTGAATGTTACACGTGTGTAAAGTGATCAATTAAACCAGCCTATGAAGGTCGTCAGCCCCGTAAATGCCCAGACTTCCATATTCTTCTTCATCTTTGATGAGATGTCAAAAAATAATATGAAAATAACTCCTGTTATTGGAGATAATGCAGATTTTGTGAACAAGTATTTGGACACACTCAAAATGTTGTAAATGTATATTACCGTTCAAACTTCTATCATAATGTTTTTTTCGGCAATGAGAGATCGGATGTCAACTGCATTCAGTCTACTTTCATCACTTCCATACATTATGGTTGGAACCAGGACCCCGTTTTGCTCCGCTAGTTGCTATAGTCAATACACTGAATAAGTTTGTCCGAGACTATTGAATGGTGGTCACACGACATGTCCTCAGCGCATTGGACGGTAGCTGTTTCTGAAGTGATAGCATCTCCGCAGCCAAATTGTCACAAGCGACGATAGGAGACATATATTACAACTTCTGCACATCAGTTTGCCTGCGTAGTGTAGTGGTAAGCGCGTTTGGCTACCGTACTGAAGGTCCCGGGTTCGATTCCTAGGGGGGGGGGATGATAAAAATAAATGTTTTTTTTACACATTTTCAAACCGTTTATCCATTTTTGTCTCACTTAAGATAAAACAAAAAATACCAAAACTTAAGAAAATTAGTACAAAAAATACCACAATTTTAGAAGTTTAGTACAAAAAAATAACAAAACTTACAGGAATTCTAGTAGGAGAGTGTGCCCATGAATGGGACGTTTTTGATTTTGCCTCTCTGGTTTTTCAAAAAAATTTTTTTTTTAAAATACCAAAACTTAAGATGTTAAGTACAAAAAAAATACCAAAACTTAAGAAGTTTAGTACAAAAAAATACCACAACTCAAGAAGTTTCAGCGTTTGTCGCCGCAACGTTAGCCAAAAACCATCAGTTTTTCTTCGATTCGTTCAGTTTCGCCTTATCCGAGGCATCTTCAGATATCCCGTGTCCACGTGGCAGCTAATTACGGACAGGCTCGTATGGTTGACAAGTCGCTTTGCCTAAAATGGCGCGTCCAAGATGGCCGCCTCGCCCGTGTCACGAGCGGCAGAATGCGATAAGATTACTCTGTAATTATTTATCTGGAATGCCCGATACATTGGTCGCTAATCTTCGCTTGCTTTTGTGGCAATACTGACCGTATTTTGATAAATAATTAGACACAAGAGACGATTATGGAAGCATTATCATTAAAGATACGGTACTGTAGCTATAAATATAAGAGCTGGTCTCTTAAGGGTTGTACATCAGTGTTTCTGAGTCTTTTTGAAGTCAGGGATCACTTTTCGTCATAAGGAAAATTCGCGGTAAACCAATACTAAAGATCCAAATAACGAACGGATAAGATAAGTTTGTAATTGTTTATCTGTAATGCCCTTTACAATGGTCGCTAATCTTCGCTTGCTTCTGTGGATTTATTGCCTGTTTTAAAAAAAAAATAATTAGAAAATGCGACACACAATCTTTTGTGTGATTATGGAAGCTTTATCATTAAGGATACGGTACTGTTGCTATAAATATGAGAGCTGGTCTCTTAAGGGTGCACATCAGTGTTTCTGGGTAGGTATTTTTAAGTCAGGGAGCACTTTTCATCATACGGAAAATTTGCCGTAAACCAAAACTAAAGATCAAAATAACGAACAGATGGATATACTGCCTGTTTTTTTGACAAATAATTACAAAATGCGAGACACAAGAGACGATTATGGAAGCTTTATCATTAATTGAGGATACGGTACTGTAGCTTTAAATATAAGAGCTGGTCTCTTAAGGCCTGCGAGTGTTTTTGCCTAGAATTTTCACTTATGAATTACATGAAATAATAGTAACTTTAAACATAAAGAGTAAATCCACTCACGAGTAGGCATAGGCTATAAAACTTAAAAAGTTGAAGCCTGAGTAGGGTCATGATAAGCGGTGTTGCATTAGCCGTAGCTAGATTTCAGAGTCACTTGGACGTTAGGTAATAAAAAAAAATAAGGCCGTACATCAATGGTTCTGAACCTTTTTGAAGTCAGGGGGCAGTTTTGATCATAAGGAAAATTCGCGGTACACCAAAACCAACGATGCAAAAAAACTTTTATGTAAAATACAAAATTTTATAAATGAATATAAAAATAAAATAGATATTTTTTTTTAACAAAAAGTTAAAGATACTTTAATAAAAAAAAATACATAAAAACATGAACACTCCAATGGAACTTTTAGCGGCGAAAATTATTTAATGTGACATCTGAGCTTGTTGGCTTTTACAAATATTAGTACACTTTAATCTTCCGGTTTCGACAAGAACCTTGTCATCATCAGGGTGTATTAAATTCTTAAACATTAAAATACTCATAATTAATTACATTCCCTTACCAAAAACTAAATCCTAAATGTTATTGTGCATTGCGTAGCAACTCCAAATAACAAGTAATGGAATCACCCAAAAGCACGAACGGATTTAATTTTATAAAATTATTTAATTGGTTACTTTAAAAAAATAATGGTGAACGTCACACAAGTGTATAAAGTCAACTAAAACAGCCAACAGTCCGGTCATAAGCCTTGTAATTGGTTAAACAAATTAACCAGCTGCCAGACATATATAAAATAAAACCCTTTCGGGGATCCAAAGTAAATTATCTGAGAAGGTACTTTATGGAAAGATATATATCCCTCACTCCTTTCAAGAACGTCATAAATCAAAAATACCCAGAAAATGTACTATATCCCAGCAAAAGATGCATATTTTTACTTAATATTTATCCAATAAAGGGCAGAAAATGTTGTTTTTGCATTTTGAAGAAAAGGTATTGTTTAATTATTTCTGTAAATGTACTAAATATTTTTCAAATGGAGAAAAAACCTTCAGGTTTACCTAAAAAGATCTGTTACACGGTTTACCGTATAACAGTTCAATAAGTGGCTTGATAATTATTTTTAATACATTGTGTTCTATTTTTAAACTTAAAAAACGTTCTCCTGAAAAATCTAGTTTTTTGATTTATGACGTTCTTGAAAGGAGTGAGCGATATGTAGTGATTAGTCATATTTTCTTATTTTGTTTTTACCTCATGTTTTTTATATTTTCTCATTTGTTTATTTTAAATATGCTTCTTCCCTTGTGTTTTCTCGTTTATTTCCTTTAAATATGCTTCATGTGCCTATTTATTATACCTGTTTACTGTTTTTATATTTTGCCATGTATTAGTTTTGGTTTTTTTTTTTAAAAAAATTACTTTATTATTTGTGTTCCAGTCTTGTTAACCTTAATCCCTTGTCCCAAAATGAGAAATAGAAATTACTCATCGGGAATATTATATGTATATATGATTTATGTATGTAATATGTTTTGAAGTAAATAAATAAATAAATAAACTTCCGCATGACCTTCGTATATAAAGATGCTTTGTCTAGCTGGGACACTTATAACGTTTCTTGAGTATTTGGCGCCTGAAGCATGGCAATTTTCATAACATCTAATGATTCCGATTTCCGCAATATTCAAATAGACGACACCAAATCAATGAGTCGAGAGGAAAATTGTCGAATTAGAAAAGGGTGATCGAATTAAAAAACCGACCCCTAAAAAAAGTCGTTACATTATTCGGTTAGGCTAATCACTCCAATCAGTGCCTTAATTTAGCTACGTATTACGAATTTAAAGGTCCAAATATATTTGCCATAGTGTAGCGGTTAGTACGTTTGGCTACCGCACTGGAGGTCCTGGGTTCTATTCACAGAAGGATGAGCAGCGAATTATTAAATTTCCGAAAAAAAAATATGTAAGATTTTTTCTTCCACATACATATATTTTTTTCAAAACATATTACCTATATGAGTCATATATATATAATATTTCCGACAAGAAATTTCTATTTCTCATTTTAGGACATTGGATATAGGTTAACAAGACTGGAACACAAATCGCTCACTCCTTTCAAGAACGTCATAAATCAAAATACTTGATTTTTCATGAGAACGTTTTTAAAGTTTAAGAATATAATACAATGTATTAAAAATAAATATCAAGCCACTTACTGAACTTTTTACTGTGCAACATATCTTTTTAGGTAAAATCTGAAGTTTTTTTCTCCATTTGAAAAATATTTAGTTTTTTGAAAAAAAATAATTAAACAATGCTTTTTCTTCAAAATGCAAAAACAACACTTTCTGCCCTGTAGCGGTTAAATATCAAGTTAAAAATATGCCTCTTTTGCTGGGATATAGTACATTTTCTGGACATTCCGAAAACATACACAATTGAAAAATTACAATTTTTGATTTATGACGTTCTTGAAAGGAGTGAGCAAAATAATAAAGTAACAAAAAGATTTTGTAAAAATAACCAAAACTAATATATGGGAAAATATAAAAACAATAAACAGGTATAATAAATAGGCATAAGAAGCATATTTAAAAGAAACAAATGAGAAAAAACACAAGGTAAGAAGCATATTTAAAATAAACAAATGAGAAAATAAAAAATAAAAATGAGAAAATATAACAAATGTGAAATAATAAAAAAAACATAAGGTAATACCAAAATAAGAAAATATGACTAAACACTACATCTTTCCATAAAGTACTTTTTCTGATCACTTATTATGGATATTTGGATGGATGGGTTCTATTTTATATATGTCAGGCAGCTGGTTAATTTGGGTATAGGCAAAAATCTTATCTTAAATTATCTTAATAATTATACATAATATCACCCTGGCCTGGTATAAGAAGAGGAAAGGCTGCGATGGACCATGGAGAGCAGATAAAGGTTGAAATAAAGAAAAATATCCAAAAGGGGGATTTGTTAATATATGCAGGGTTTACAGGAATATCCAGACATTTAAGATTTACAAGAATATCCATGTAAATTTTCGTACTCTTTCATATTGTATATATACATATATATATATATATATATATATATATATATATATATATATATATATATATATATATATATATATATATATATATATATATATATATATATATATATATATATATATATATATATATATATATATATATATATATATATATATATATATATATATATATATATATATATATATATATATATATATATATATATATATATATATATATATATATATATATATATATATATATATATATATATATATATATATATATTAAGTGGAGACGCCGTCAAGTAAATATCCATGTGAATTACCATAGTCTCGCTGCGATATACAAACTAATTAAATTGTAATAACTCCTGTAATTGGAGATGATATATATATATATATATATATATATATATATATATATATATATATATATATATATATATATATATATATATATATATATATATATATATATATATATATATATATATATATATATATATATATATATATATATATATATATATATATATATATATATATATTAAGTGGAGACGCCGTCAAGTAAATATCCATGTGAATTACCATAGTCTCGCTGCGATATACAAACTAATTAAATTGTAATAACTCCTGTAATTGGAG
Source organism: Brachycentrus maculatus (assembly GCF_059751285.1). NCBI lineage: Eukaryota > Metazoa > Arthropoda > Insecta > Trichoptera > Brachycentridae > Brachycentrus > Brachycentrus maculatus. The sequence goes on from NW_028281098.1 coordinate 528,143, forward strand.
ATGATCCAGATTTTGAGAACAAGCATATGGACACACTCAAAATGTTGTAAATAAATTATCTGGTAAAATTATAAGCTTATATAATAAAAATAAAGATGATATTTTCTGGCGTTTCTCATGTGTGCGATAATAATCCAGGATTCGGAACTCGCATACTAAAAAAAGAAATTCTGCTGAATAAAAAGCTTCTTTTCATCTCACCAATAGATGTCTCTATTGAAGTTCTAGTGATTCAAGAAAAATGTTTCAAAATTGGTTCATATTTATAGAGCTTCCAAGAATTTGAGTAGTGTGGTTGTCAATAATGGGTAGAATTGGTGAATGTTACACGAGTGTAAAGTGATCACTTAAACCAGCCTATGACGGTCTTCAGCCCCGCAAATGCCCAGCCTTCCATCATATTTTTCTTCATCTTTGATGAGATATCAAAAAATAATATGAAAAAAACTCCTGTAATTGGAGATAATCCAGATATTGTTAACAAGTATTTGGACACACTAAAAATGTTGTAACTTATTAAAGCATTTCACAGATTGCTCCGTTTAAAAAACTGAGTGAAATCTCCATCACGTGAATATCCATGTGAATTTTCGCGCTTTTCCCTTGAAATACTGTGTATATTAGTGAAAACGCCTTAAATTCAATACCCATACAAATTCTCCTGGTCTTTTCTTGAAATACGGAGTAAATATAGCACTATTCAATTTGAAATACCGACTAAAAACGCCGACAAGTGCGCGATCCATTACAGCTGGAGTTGACAAAAGTACTAAACATGCAATGATCGTCTGTTGCAATGCTTTTTGGATTAAAGAGGATGTTTTAGCTGAATTCCGAGAAGTCGGTTCGCCCTCCGTAGTGAGGACACTACGCAGTTAGAGGATGTCGCTACGCGCTGATATATGGCCGCTGGCCACATACGAGCCAGGACTTACCAGGATTTATCTACTTATGTTTCGTGTCCACGGGCGACCACGCGTTCGCCGAGTCCTTTAAGGACCAATATACGATAAAAGGAAACTTATCTCTCTTAAATTAAAAATGAAATTAAGACTTAAGTGACAAAATTGTTTCAATAATTAAAGAAAACACTTGTTTTTTACCACTTGAGTTTTATTATAGACTACATGTTTCAGAAGTTAAACTTCCATCATTCATTTCAAAATTCTTCACCTTTGCTTTCCATTTTTCCTTTGTTTTCAAACTCCGCCCCTTGACTAACCCCTTCCCCTTACTTTCCTCTCTGCTTATTTATAGAACAATTTTATATTTTATATTTTAGTTATGATACAGACCTGAATGATGGAAGTTTAACTTCTGAAACATGTAGTCTATAATAAAACTCAAGTGGTAAAAAACAAGTGTTTTCTTTAATTATTGTAACATGTCTTACCACAAAGTTTATGCCGAAACAATAAATAAAACAAAATTGTTTAATGTATAAAGGTTTGAAAATGTATGATGAGATGCCTGAATGTATGAAGAATAAAAAGTAAATGTTTTGTTTACTGTAAGAAGATGTAAACGTATATAAGAAAGCTAACTAAAGAAATTAAAAATTAAATTAAATAAAAAATAAGTTAAAATTTTTTGCATATTTATTTATTAAATTTTGAGTGTGTCCAAATACTTGTTCACATATCTGGATTATCTCCATTTTTTTACACAATATTTTTTTTTCAATCTCAATATAGATGAAGAAGAATATGGTATTTACGGGGCTTACGACCGTCATAGGCTGATTTTAGTGATCACTTTACAAGCGTGTAACATTCACCAATTCTACCTATGATGACCTGACCTCACAAACTAATGAAAGAGTGTCTACTTATAAATAATAAAAAGCTTCTCTCATCTCACCATATATGTCTCTAATGAAATTCTAGTGAATTCAAACATAATGTTTTGAATTTGATCAATATATTTAGAAGTTCCAAGAATTTGAGTAGTGTGTTTGTCAATCATGGGTGGAATTGGTGAATGTTACACGCCTGTAAAGTGATCACTAAAATCAGCCTATGACGGTCGTAAGCCCCGTAAATACCACATTCTTCTTCACCTACATTGAGATGTCAAAAAAAATATATAAAAAATTAGATAATCCAGATTTGTGAACAAGTATTTGGACACACTCAAAATGTTGTAAATAAATATGTATATTTTTTTCAACTTATTTTTTTCAACACAAAAACGGTAATTTTTTTTATTTAAATTTATTTTATTTTTTATTTATTTTGTAAGCTTATATTTCATTCAAAACGAAAATGACCAGACTTCCATATTCTTCTTCATCTATGTTGAGATGTGATAATAGATGAAAACCTCTCTTTATGTTTAGGTTTGTCTGACCCTTTCCACCAAACTTTCGACCATGAAAGGTCTAAGGAAAATATGATCGCTGAATTTATCGATCTCGATTCGAGATTACCATAAAAGCTCTGTCTGTTGGTCACTGCGTTGGCCGTAAGAGCGCCCCGAAGGGCGGAGCGCCCGCGGCGGGGGCGCATGCTAATGAGACAACACAAAGCGAGCCGACTCTGCCCGGGGAACGCAGGCCCGGACTGGGAGACAGGGTCAATATTAACCTTTTCGGGAGTAAAATAATTGATACCCAACTTGTTGGTTATTAGTATCAACATGATTTTTTTTACGAAATCTACATATGTACTATAAAGAAAAAAATATGTAAAAATAATAGATTTTTGTCACGATAATGGTTTATTGGCTAATAAATTAATATGAAAAATCACAAGACTAACCATAACATTCTTATTGAAATCTGTAGAGAACTAAGGGAGATATGAAGGTACAAACATTAGATTTTTGAATAAAACGAAAAACGAGCGTTCGCATACGTCATCAAATATCAGTCATCGAACGTTTTATGACGTCATATGGTTTATTGTCTTTGGTTTATAGAGCTGTAATAGAAGTAGTGCGTTTTGTTTGTTTACCACTACACTACCATTTGTGTTATACAAATATGGGGGGTCATGTTTGACCTAGTGCATGTTTGACCTCGGCTCTTAGCGCATGTTTGTGCTGCAACCCTTAGTGCATGTTGATCTTCGGGTCGACCAAAAATCGCATGTGTTAAACATTTTGTGTAGTTTTAAGTGTGTAAATAGTGCTATGGTAGTAAAGGGTAGTATTGTTTGCATGCTGTGGAAGTGATTGTCCTGAGGAAGAGACGGGTATGTCTCGAAACCGGTAGACGTAAAAATCTCGGTGAGTGGTTTTATACTAACATTACCAACATTTTTGTGAAAAAATAAATAAGTAAAAATTTACTTACGTTTGAGTTTATTTATTGATTCGGCATTAACTTTGTGGAATGACATGATTATTTAATTAAAATTAAACACTTGAATATACAACTTTAATGAGTTATATTTTTTTAACGACTAGTTTCAAAAACGACAGATGTTTTCATCTTCTGGTACAAATTAAAACTAACGAACAAAAAAATATTTAGGTGTTTATATAGGATAATAAATATAGGGAGGGGGGTTAAGGAACAAGATTTTTTGTAAAAGGAAACATTGATAATAATGGTGACGTATTTTGAAACAGTATATTATTAATTAATGTTTTATCTGAATTAAATTATTTATGTATTTCTAAATTTTCTAAATTATTCATTCAAGATTATTAACCTCATTCCGAGTCCGGCGCTGTGCCTGACCAGTGTCCGAATGTCACAGTGCGTACCGTATTAAGTAGCCTTCTCTGCCTACCCCGACCTGTCTCCGCGGGGATATGCAGTCCTGGCCGGACTCGACTGGTCTGTTTCTGTTTATTTATTTATCTCCCCAAGCGATGAATTCGCTTTGCATTCGAGGGAAAAAAAAACGTCATAATTTATGGTTATGTACGGAGCTTTGGCGATATGCGATAACGGAATCAATACATACTTCAATTTGGCAATTTCCGCATTTAAATAGTACATTAGTTAATTCATATCACTCACTCCTTTTAAGAACGTCATAAATCAAAAAAACTAGATTTTTCAGGAGAACGTTTTTAAAGGGTATTGTCAATTGTCATCCAGTCTTATCTTTGATCTACTCTATTCCAATCATCGAGAACATGTGAGGACCTTTCCGTAACATTTTGGTCCTTTTTCAGCTTTTGGTGATATAAGAGTATTGTAGGAATATTGAGGAATAATATGGATACATATAGCTCACTCCTTCCAAGAACGTCATAAATAAAATAAAAAAAGATTTTTCAGGAGAACGTTTTTAAGGTTTAAAAATATATTAAAATGTATTAAAAATAAATATCAAGCCACTTGTTGAACTTTTTACTGTGCAACAGATCTTGTAAGGTAAAACCTGAAGGTTTTTTCTCCATTAGAAAAATAGTTAGTATTTTAATATAAAAATAATTAAACAATACCTTTTCTTCAAAATACAAAAACAACACTTTCTGCCCTGTAGCGGGTAAATATTAAGTTAAAAATATGCCGCTTTTGCTGGGATACAGTACATTTTCTGGGCATCCCGAAAACATGCACAACATAAAATTGAGGATTTTTCAAATATGACGTTGTTGAAAGGAGTGAACGACATGTCAAATCATATAAGTAAAATTCTATGTAGGGCTTTTTATGCAAACAGCACTACAGACGTTGTAACGACCACCATAGCACTATTCACATATCTACCTACGAGTATGTAACTACACAACTACACAAAATGTTATTTTTGGTTGACCCGAGGACCAACATGCACTAAGGATTGCTTAATAACATGCACTAAAGGCCGAGGTCTGACATGCACTAGGGATTCCAGTCCAAATAGTCCAAGATTATATAGGATGAAATCAGTTGTTTCAGAAAATTGACAATATAGTCCAGAAAATTGAAAATCACTTTCTTTTAAACATTATAGTATCTCATCATACATACCTGCCAATTATTCCGACTTGTACTATATTTCAAAAACTTCATCGTGTCAAGTTTTTCCCGGTCTTCCTCTGCTTATATAATATTTCATAACATTTTATTATAACATTCGTCTCATATATTTGTTTTATTTTCCTCACTAAATTTTCAAACTATCTTGATTTCATTTAACCCTTATTTAAATATAGTTCTGTATACTGTTAATGTAGTGCTCTATGCACCCTTTGAAGATATATGTATCATGAACTGTGCAAAAGAAGACATAATAATAGTAATAATAAATTTGGAAAATCTATATTTAGTAAAATACTACATCTCAATATTCAAAAAATTTTCACGGCTTCTATACGTTCTTCTAAAAAAAACATATCAATAAAAGCCACTTGTCTACATCATGACATTTTTCTTTTTACTCTCTTCCGCACCTAATGGTGCATAGAGCACTGTATCACATTGATGAAATGTCATGTTGATCGTTAACTTTATGAATGTACGGTGATAAATCAGTCTTACGTTTCAGGGTAGTAAAAAATAAGAAATATAATGAATAAACACTTATTTTATGTTTATTTCAACCTCCTGGGATTTGAACCCGGGACTTCCAGCATGGTAGACAAATCCAGTAACCACTTTACTATGGAGGTGGCTAATTTTTTTTATCTCAAGCCAAGTACGGGCAGGCGTAATGACGCAATATGGCGTTCCATCCTCCCGATCTCGCAAATAATATCATATTGCGTCCAAATGTCAATTAGTGCACCTTTGGGATACTCTGCCGCGCGTCGGGGACACGAACAGTCCCATCTTTGGTAAATGTCCGGTGAATATTTGTTTTTAAATAACTCGGTTAATGCATAGACCTTATAGGCACACCTGTTAGGGGCTGCGCTTCTCAAACTGTGCGTAGGAAGGGGTTGAAATATCTGAAGATGTGATATGACGTACGTGGAACAACCAGGAACAAACAAACCATCAACTTTCAACGTCATATATCAAAAATCGTCATTTTTCAGTTGTGCATGTTTTCGAAATGCCCAGAAAATGTACTTTATCTCAGCAAAAGTGTCATATTTTTGACTTAATGTTTACCCGCTACAGGGCAGAAAGTGTTGTTTTTGCATTTTGAAGAAAAGGTTTTGTTATATTATTTTTTAAAACATACTAAATATTTTCAAATGGATAAAAAAAACCTTCAGGTTTTACCTAAAAAGATCTGTTGCACAGTAAAAAGATCAATAAGTGGCTTGATATTTATTTTTATACATTTTATTATATTTTAAACTTTAAAAACGATCTCCTAAAAAATCAACTTTTTTGATTTATGCCGTTGTTGAAAGGAGTGAGTAATTTGGGATCGCATGGAGAGCGGACACCGCAGTAACAAAAAACCGCGCTAAGAGTGTCAGAAATGAAGAAACCAAGGAGCATAGTGTAGAGGTCTTCACCAAAATGTTAGATTTCCATTATAAATGATTTTAAGTAATCAGGAATTCTAGCTTGTAATTTGTTACGTTTTGGTGCGATTTAATGATTTCATATTGGTTTAACATAGGATTGGCCACTTTTTGTCGCAACTTTAATAAAGATTTCGATAGAACACAGTAAGCAGAATAGATTAACATTTAAATGATTTTTAGTGCAGTATTGGAATTGTAATTTTTTGGTGAGGGCTTCCACATTTGGCAAGAGTCTACAAGATAGAATAAGGAACACCAAGATAACGGAAATATGCGAGATCGTAGGCGCCGTTAGGTGGGGAAAGCAACGAAGACGACCATGGTATGCGTATGTGAAGAGAATGGAACCATCCAAGGCAGACGGACTCCCGGACAGACCACCGAAGAGATGGATGACAGCTGGGAATCAACATCCATTTAAAAAATAGTCTTAAATTTAAGAAGAAGAGGAAAACACGGTTTATTTTAAGTGTATGCTTATACACATATGTACAATAGCTTGTCCACCATATACGAATGCCAAGTTCTCCTAGTTATACTTATGCTTCTTTTACCAACTACATTCACCTCATATATTTCTTCTTTCTTTACATATTCGATTCACATGTCTAAACCATCTCAACACACCTTTCTTTCAAACTGATGGAAAATGCTTATCTCAACCATGTATTCTTTCCCTTCATCACCTTTGGGAGATCTATCATACATGGTTTTGCCGCACTCCCGTCTGAGAGATCATATTTTTTACTGCATCCAGCCTACTTTCATCCCTATTTTGCCTACTTCATGCTTGGTTCTTGATTGTAGTTGAAGTTTTCTAGTTCTCGCGAGTATAGGCTACCAGGAGATCATGAAATCGCGAGGCGTTGAACGAGCCAAGGAGTAAACTATCTCTTCACACCAATCTTTTAATCTGATGGATAATGCTCATCTCAACCTTGCATTCTTCTTTCCTCATATTACCTTTGAAAATGTATCATACATGGTTTAGCCGCACGTCTGTCTAAGAGTCTATTTTCACCCTTCTCTTGCCAACTCTATACTTGGTTCTTGGCTGTAGTTGAAGTTTTTTAGCTCTCGCGGGATCGGCTCCCAGGAGTACATAAACAGGGCGAGGAATAAGAACGTACCCTCTGATGAATAGCGCTAATCTCAACCTTATATTCTTTACTCATATCATCTTTGGAAGATCTATCACACATGGTTTAGCCGTACGTCCGTCTAAGAGTCTATTTTCATCTTTCTCTTGCCAACTCCTTGCTTGGTTCTTGGCTGTAGTTTTCTAGTTGTCGCGGGGATCGGCTCCCAGGAGCACATGAGCGGGAGGAGGAACGAGAGTCCCCTGTCATGAGCGAGCGGGCTCTCGTGCAGCCGACTGTCCACCGTTTGGGGGCAGCTGTCCGCCGCCGGTTGGTTCGGTCCGGAATTTATTGGCCGATATGCAAATGTTCGAGCGGCACTGCGCGTGCGTCGCGGGCATCTCTGATTCAAGGAGGCCCCGTCTGCCAAATTTGAGAAAAAAATGGTAAAAATCTTAGATTTTCCATATTTATTTTTTTATTGACATCTTAGATTATTTTTATTATTAGATGAAGAAGAATAGGGAAGTCTGGGTGTTAAAGAGCTTACCAGCGGTCATAAGCTGGTTTAAGTGATTACTTGATCCTCGCTTAACATTTAATATTCTACCTATGGTCGGCCTCCTTAGTGTAATGCTCAGCACGCTCGTCCACCGTACTGGAGGTCATGGGTTCGATTTCCAGGGGGGTTAAATAAGTTTACGTTATTTTTCAACTCTAATATTAATTCTCAATTACCCTGGACTGGTACCAGAAGTGGAGCGCTTATCACCTTTCCTTTATGTGTAAAACGATCATGATAACACTGCGTTTATTTGATGCACTGCCCTATGTAAAATTGGGTCTTTAATAAAATAACTGGTCAAATTATAAGCTATATACAAAATTTAAATCATGTTTTCAGTATGTGATTTAATTCCAAGATCTGGACCTTAAATACAAATAGAAAGAGTCTTTGCTAATAAAAGCTTTCCCTATTCCGACATAGATGTCGGTAGTGAACTGTCATGAACTGTGTTACGAGTTCGATCAATATATCGGAAGGTTCCGAAAATTGAGTAGTGTGGTTGTCAATCATGGGTAGAATTCGTGAATGTTACGCGTGTGTAAAAATGCCTATAACTGGAGATAATTCAACTTTGTGAACAAGTATTTGGCCACACTCAAAATGTTGTAAATCCATTTTTAATTTTTGTTTTACTTGGTAAACACTATTATTTATTCCATACTCTTCTTCATTAATGTTGAAGTATCAAATTAAAAGAGGATACTTAACTTTTTGCTCTATGAGCGAGATGGCGCTGAAGTCAGCTACGGTCCGGTGCGGCACATAAAGAAAAAGAAGACTGGTGACCGGTTGCGGTCCCACAAAGGGAAGCTTTACTACTACTGTTTTCATATAAAATAATAACCCCACGAATCGAAACACAACACTTTCAGTACCTGAAACATTTCCATCATTCAGATATACAAATATTGTACAATATTTGAATGGTAGATATAGAAAAGATATATATTCACTAATATATAAGGATGGAGGGTGTGCAGCAGATGTATTGCATAGAATTAGTATGGTCCTTTGTGACCCAAAAATGTCTGCCAAGCTTAAAGGAAAAGTTTACCAAACAATTGTCAGACCCGCACTCATCTATGGCTCTGAATGCTGGACTATAAATAACACCTACTCTAGGTAAATGGAAACTGCTGAAATGCGAATGCTTAGATGATCATCTGGAGTATCTCTTACAGACAGAATAAAGATATATTATTTAGAGAAATAAAAATACTTTGTTTTTTTATTCACTCACATTTTTATCAACAACCAACTAGTTTCAGCTACAACCTGTTGCCCTCTTCAGGGTTTAATTTATGACTATGAAAGTTTTATGAATGTTAATGCTTTCAATATTCGAAACACAAAATAAAGAGTTCACGCATTCGTGGAAGCCTGGCTGTAACAGGCATCAATAGTAAGGTAGAGCATAGGTCATTGAGATGGTATGAACACATAGGGCGCAGAGAACCTGATCATATTGTGAACCAGGCAATCGCCATGGATTGACATCTCGAAAGACATTTAGATGAAGGCCATAGAATTCGTGCATGCTACAGAAATATATCCATAAAGAAAGAAATATATTTTCCATGATAGAAGGACCTACAAACTGAGGACGAGGAGAACTGACTCCAACAGTCTCCAAAGACATGCATTCTTCTTGTCGATGGTAGAAAAGAAAATGTGCTAGGAAAGAATGACTTAAATATACTGTGAAATAAGGAATGAATGCTAGGTTAAGATAAGTCTATGTGAATGTAGAGGAAGACCGAGAAAAACATGGCACGATCAGGTATGCCAAATACTTAAAGGGGTCAGGTTAGGAGTCGTAATAATCGGCGGGTATGTATGAGAAGATGCATAAACGTGGAAGAGGCGATGAATGTTTGCAAAGACAGAGTGGTGTGGCCTTCTATTTTCTCTGCCCACCCCTGCGGTAAGCGGCGTGGTGGTTAGTTATATAGTTAGTTAGATGTGGATTACTAAAATGGATTAAATCCAGAATTTTTTAACCGAAATTTGAACACACCAAAAATATTGTGATGCATTGAAAGCAATATTTGAATCTAACCATTTTTTAATGCATCATTTTCTTGGTAAATACCACTTATTATTAAAAATCTATTACGACACGTGTTTCGATGCATTCAACACCATTATTATCGATGTTGTATGCGTCGAAATACGTGTCATTATAAAAAGTGGTATTTACCAAGCAAAATTTGAATTAAGAATATGGCAAGCAAAGTGTTAACACCAAGCAAGGCATTAAGTTCTATGTTTGGCTTCTGCAAGTGCTTCAGTTCCAAGAGCTCACTAGAGACATTTTATTTATCATGTCTAAAGTACCTAACCCGACTTCCATTCCCGATTATACTAGATTACATATCTCAAAGATTTATTAATAAATTGAAATTGATTTAAATGGAGCTCAAGGCTGGAATTGCATAAATATCATAGCAACTTCCAAACAAGGATAAGGATCTCAAAATTTAATCGGTGATGGTGGGTATGTGTGAGGAGATGCATGTATGTGGAAGAGGAGAAGAATGTTTGTAAAGACAGAGCGGTGTGGCGTTCTATTCTCTCCGTCCACCCCTGCGGAAAGCGGCGTGATGTTTAGTTAGTTATAGGTTTCCAATATATATGTGAATTAAATATATCGCTCACTCCTTTCAACAATGTCATATAGCAAAAAACTTGATTTTTCAGGAGATCGTTTTTCAAGTTTAAAAATATAAGACAATGTATTAAAAATAAATATCAAGCCACTTATTGAACTTTTTACTGTGCAACAGATCTTTTCAGGTAAAACCTGAATGTTTTTTCTCCATTTGAAAAATATATTTAGTATATTTAAAAAAATAATTTAACAATACCTTTTCTTCAAAATGCAAAAAAACAACACTTTCTGCCCTGTAGCGGGTAAATATTAAGTAAAAAATATGCCGCTTTTGCTGGGATATAGTACTTTTTCTGGACATTCCTAAAACATGCACAACTGAGAATTGACGATTTTTGAAAAATGACGTTGTGAAATCAGTGAGCGATATGTGATTTTAAGAAATAGTGGTATTTACTAAGTAAAACTTAAATTAAAAATGAAAATATATTATTAGATTAAAACCAATATTTTTAGCTTTTCCACTTTATTTTTATTTGACCAGCGACCGGGTTTCGTCGTTACCGACATCATCAGACCAGTCTGACATATTTTTCAAACGGAGAAAAAACATTCAGGTTTTACCTAAAAAGATCTGTTGCACAGTAAAAAGCTCAATAAGTGGCTTGATATTTATTTTTAATACATTGTATTATATTTTTTAAACATTAAAAACGATCTCCTGAAAAATCAAGTTTTTTGTATGACGTCGGTAACGACGAAACCCGGTCGCTGGTCAAATAAAAATAAAATGGAAAAGCTAAAAATATTGGTTTTAATCCAATAATATATTAAAATGCAATTCCATCACGAAGTTTCAGTGGATAATATAAATCTATTAAAAATGAAAAATTGTTACTAATATTTGTATATAAGTTCACGTAGGTATGTTTTGAAGCATGAGTTAACCGTGACACACCGCGTACAGTTATTGTCACCGCTCCAAATCCGTCACCAGCAGACCAATAAGGAATAAAGGATGATTTCTCAACGGCAGAGAGGATCAAGGATGCGCTGGAGAAATCAAAACCACAAGGTGAAATACCGACACCGATCCAAGAGACATCTCGCATTAGCATAATGTTCCTAGCCTCATCTCGATGGGGACCGAACGCACAATGGAAGGGAAACGAGCGCTTTGAATTGCCGCATTGGCAGGTATTCAATGAAATTATTTTTATTATTATAATTGTATGCGCGATGTCTGGAACACTTGGGGCTCGAATCCGGTCCGTCATAATTACCGCAGTGAATCACGCTCATCGAAATTTCATACATACCATATCGCTCACTCCTTTCAAGAACGTCATAAATCAAAATTCGTCAATTTTCAGTTGGGCATGTTTTCGGAATGCCCAGAAAATTTACTATATCCCAGCAGAAGCGGCATATTTTTAACGTAATATTTACCCGTCACAGGGCAGAAAGTGTTGTTTCTGCATTTTGAAGAAAAGGTATTGTTTAATTATTTTTTTAAATAAACTAAATATTTTTCAAATGGAGAAAAAACCTTTAGGTTTTACTTCAAAAGATCTGTTGCACAGTAAAAAGTTCAATAAGTGGCTTGATATATTTTTTTAATACATTGTATTATATTTTTAAACTTTAAAAACGCTCTCCTGAAAAATCGAGTTTTTTGATTTATGACGTTCTTGAAAGGAGTGAGCGATATATGTTGCTCACTCCTTTCAAGAACGTCATAAATCAAAAATCGTCAATTTTCAGTTGTGCATGTTTTCGGAATGCTCAGAAAATGTACTGTATCCCAGCAAAAGCGGCATGTTTTTTACTTAATATTTACCCGCTACAGGGCAGAAAGTGTTGTTTTTCCATTTCGAAGAAAAGGTATTGTTTAGTTATTTTTTTAAATTTACTTAATATTATTCAAATGGAGAAAAAACCTTTAAAGGTTTTACCTAAAAAGATCTATTGCACAGTAAAAAGTTCATATTTATTTTTAATACATTTCATTATATTTTAAAACTTTAAAAACGTTCTTCTGAAAAATAAAAAAAATTGATTTATGACGTTCTTGAAAGGAGTGAGCGATGAATGTATATTGTATATGACTTGTAAAAGAAAAACGCTTATTTTTATTACCACTTGAGCTTATTTTATTATGACGACTAGTGTCAGAATCTATGTTTCCATCTTCAGGTCTAAATATAAACTAAAACATTATAAATAATTAACTGCTCTATAAATGAGGAGAGGGGTAAGTTAGGGGGAAGGGGGTTAGTCAAGGGGTGGAGTTTGAAAATTAATTATTTTTCGGAATTCGTTAATCACATAATAGATACAAATCACTCATTTCACTCTCATAAACTAAAATTATTACACCTTGTACCAAATAATGGCCAAATTACGAATTATTTTGAAATCCAAAAAACCTATTCTAAAAAGAAATTATTAATATAATTTTATTATATATAATTCTAATAATAATTTATTAAATAATATATTGTTTCAAAATTCTGAGGTTAGTCAACGAGGTGGAGTTTGAAAATAAAGGAAAAATGGCAAGCAGGGGTGAAAATAGTGAATAACCTTGTAACTCTGTAACTCGGTAACTCGGTAACTTGGTAGCTCGGTAACTCGGTAACTCGGTAACTTCTTAACTCGGTAATTCGGTAACTTGGTAACTTGGTAATACGGTAATTTGGTAATTCGGTAACTCAGTAACACGGTAATTTGGTAACATCGTAACTCGGTAAGTGTTCATTCGGTAACTCGGTAACTCGGTAAATCGTTAACTTAGTAACTCGGTAACTCGGTAACTCAGTAATTTGGTAATTCGGTAACTCGGTAACACGGTAATTTGGTAACATCGTAACTAGGTAATTCGGAAACTCGGTAACACGGTAATTTGGTGACATCGTAATTTGGTAATTGGTAATTTGGTATCTCGGTAACTCGGTAACTCAGTAACTCGGTAATGTGGTAACTCGGTAATGCGGTGACTCGGTGACTCGGTGACTTGGTGACTCAGTAACTCGGTAACTCGGTAACTCGGTAACTTGGTGACTAGGCGACTTGGTAACTTGGTACCTTGGTATTTTGGTAAGTTGGTATCTTGGTAGGCCGGTGGTGTCGGTGTTGGTATCGGTACCCGGCACCGGTTGCGGGTGGTGCGGACGTGACGAGAATACTCGTCGCAGAGCCCGAACGCGCCAACTCCAGCACAGACTTGGGTGGTTTCGTTTAATAGCCGGCGTTTCCTTCATTGCCTCGGTGGACGATTTATTTAATTTGAGCTGTCGACAATCTCTAATAAACAGGATCGTTAAAATCAGACCGTAAAATCATATCCGAATATTAATATAAACATTGACATCTCGACGTAGATGAAGAAGAATATGTAAGTATGGGTATATACAGGGGTCACAAGGCTGGTTCAAATTATCACTTTGTATTTGTGTAACATTCACTGGGTATAGAATGGGTAGAATACCCATGATTGTCAACCAAATTACTAATATAATCATATATATATATATATATATATATATATATATATATATATATATATATATATATATATATATATATATATGTATATATGTATATATATATATATATATATATATATATATATATACATATATATATATATATATATATATATATTGATGCTCACGTTTTTTTAAGACGCACAAACGTCTTTAAAATTATCTTTGTAACTACTTTTTATGGGTAAAAAGCTGTTCAGATTGATCTATCAATTAACGATCGTCATAATTAAATACTAATTTTTAATTATTATAATTTATCTAGAAGTCATATTATTTTTTTGACTCATCTATTGTATGATTGAGTTCAGTAACTTTTTATTTTATTTACTTATTTTATTATTTATTTTATTATTTATTTATTTTTACTTCCAAAAATTTAAGTAGCGTGGTTGTCAGTAATGGGTAGAATTGGTGAATGTTACACGTGTGTAAAGTGATCTATGATGGTCGTCAGCCCCGTAAATACCCAGACTTCCATATTCTTCTTCATCTTTGATGAGATGTCAAAAAATAATATAAAAATATATTAACTTCGTTACAATATAACCTTTGTTAAAAATAATAATCTCAATGATAATTGATTGAAATGCGACAATATTCCTTAAGAGCAGGAAAAACAACAGTTAAAATTTTTTCTCGGTACACGTACTCGTATGGTACTTTCCATACACGATTTTTCCTTAGAAAATTACTAATGCTCTGCCTCATTTGGGTTTGATTATGCCGTGTGACGTATCCACCCTAATTAGTATGGAAAAAGCGTATCAAATTTTATTAGCAATTAGATTATATGAAATCGATAGTACTTTTTGAACGTAGCATTGTTATTCTAGGAAAAGTTAGAGGAAAAAATATTGATTCACTGTTTTAGGATCATCAATTTTAAGGCGGTTTTGTAGACAAAAACTGAATTAACAAACCACTTAACAAAACACATTAACATTTACCTAAGGGGTAGGCAGAGAGATAAGAACGCCACACCACTCTGTCTACGCAAACAATCTTCGCCTCTTCTACTTTCAAGCACCTCCTCATACATAGCCGCTCATCATTCCGACTCATGACCTAACCACGCCCAAGCATTAGGCACGCTTGATCATGCCAAGCTTTTCTCATTCTTCCTCTGCTTCTATTTTTTATTTACTACATTCACCTCATAAATTTGCTTCACTGTTCTTTCCTTACTCATTCGTTCCACATGTCTAAACCATCTCCGCGCACATTTTTTCAATTTCATTGATCAGGCTTATCTCAATCTTGCATTCTTTCCTTATTTCACCATTCGAACATCGATCATACACCGTTTTGACACACATTCGTCTGAAGGATCGGGTTTCGACTGCATTTAATCTGGTTTCATTTTTCTTCAATATATATTTATATATATATATATATATAATATATATATATATATATATATATATATATATATATATATATATATATATATATATATATATATATATATATATATATATATATATATATATATATATATATATATATATATATATATATATATATATATATATATATACATATATATAAATATATTGACAATTGTTTTATATGTATATATATATATATATATATATATATATATATATATATATATATTTAGATACACATACATATCATGTATCATTCTTTATATCATTTTGACAACAACAGGTACGTATCAGTAATAGACACATACGTATTCCACGCTTTGAATGCGAATCATGTAATAGAATGAATAATATGTCAAGTTGAACGCGATTCGCGTTTACTGTGCAACACAAAACAAAATGAAACACTTCAATTGAATAAAAAATAAATGAAAGTAGTATTGTGTGAGATTGATCAAACATCTAGGAGTTTTAACAGATTTTGTAGTGTGGTTGTCAATCACAGACTGACTTCCACATATCGGCCTTCAAGGAAACCCTGAAGGACGCAGACCCCCAGGCAGACCTCCAAAATGTTGAAAGACAGCTGGGAGTCAACATCTTAAGAGTGACATGCGGAGGCCCAAACAGATTCTCTGGATCTAGAAAAAGAAGAAAAATAAGGAGATATATCTTCATACTGAAAATATGATGGGAGTTATGTGTAGCAATTTATGCAGACAGTGCTCTATCAATAGTTGGTTAATTAAAAGGATTTGTTGGCTTTGGAGGCCTAAACAGATCCTTAGAATCTACAAAAAGAAGATTAAGAGAAGAAGAAGAAGGAGATTGTCAATCATGGGTAAAATTGTGAATGTTGCACGTGTGTAAAGCGATCACTTTACCAGTCTGTGACAGATTATAAGCTCTGTAAAAACCCAGACCTTATGAATTTATTATGACCATTTTTTTTTTCTTTATATTCTTCTTCTTCTTTTTTCTTCTTTAGCCCTCTGTCCTCCACTGCTAGATATGGGCCTCTTCTGTATTCTTCCATTTCCTCTGGTCGGTTGCTGCTTGCAGACAGTTTCTACCCCCCACAGCTAATATGTCGTCGGACCATCTCGGCTGTCCAAACTCAAAACACAGTAAGGGACATTTTTGGACTAAGTAGATTCTACTTAGTCCGAAAATGCAAAAAAAACGTACTACAAAAAAATGTCCCTTACTCTGTTTTAAGTTTGGACAGCCGATCTCTTTTGAGGTTTTTCGACGCCTTATTTTTATCCGTTTTACTCTCCCAAGGTCTAAACGTTAACATTTTACAAATATATATGTATATATATATATATATATATATATATATATATATATATATATATATATATATATATATATATATATATATATATATATATATATATATATATATATATATATATATATATATATATATATATATATATATATATATATATATATATATATATATATATATATATATATATATATATATATATATATATATATATATATATATATATATATATATATATATATATATATATATATATGTATATAAATATCAACAACAAAAACATCGTATTATTTACCATACATGAAAGCCTATTTTTGACATTGAACCGAACAAATTTTTATACAATAAAAAAAATATATATATATTTTTTTCATAATGCAGGTCGTTTATGAATAGAGCATACACCATTAGATTCATAAGGCGAACACTCTATGCACTTACCAATCTGCGTACGAATGTCAAATCCCAACATGGGCAACTAATAGTGGACCCATTTAAAATGTAATGTAATCAAGTAAGGCCGTATGAGCGTGTGTTATTAATATTATAACATTTACGTCATCCCACTATTTTCATTATTACATATGATATCCCATACTTAAAACTGTGACGTGTTCAATAATGTTAAATTTCCGGTAGACAGACGAAAAATAGAGTCGTGGACACTTAATTTAAATCGATCTACGTATATAACTGACTAACTAAGCGTCACGCCACTTCTCCGTAGGGGTAGGCAGAGAGGATATAACGCTATACCAATCTGTCTTTGCTAACATTCTTCGGAACTTCCACATTCATGAAGATTCGCGAGGAGATCCTCTATACCCGCCGATTATTTCGAAGAATGTTTGCAAGGACAGAGTGGTGTGGCGCTCTATTCTCTCTGCCTACCCCTGCAGGGAAGCGGCGTGATGGTTAGTTAGTTAGTTAGAAAAAGGAGCAAATGATACGGAAAGGTCCTCGCATGTTCTCGATGATTGGAATAGAGTAGATGAAAGATAAGGCTGGATGACAATTGACAATATCCTTTAAATGATTTGAATAATTCTCTCATTTCCTGTCAACAAAGCCTTGCAACCTTTTTAAATATCATCCCTTTTCAGAGAGGTTATATTATTTATTTAACTATTCTCAACTCTTCTTCGTGGATTACAATCTGTGTGATGATTGGTTTGCTTCACTCATGGTCAGCCTCCATTCATCTCTATCCTATAGCCCATGTGAGAGAATTTGGTCCATTTCAATTCAATTTATTTATTTTCAATTAAAATACAAATTACAAACTTAAAAATTTAAAGCAAGTACATGAAAATCTAAAATATGCAAGAATAATTGCTAAAGGTGTCGAAGAATCTTGATTCGGAAAACTCCTTCAGACACATGGAACAGATCCATATGTATATTCCAATAAAATATGTCCATGTAATTTATGTATTAATTTTAAATCAAACACAGATTTTTTGAGTCTACTAAGTTGTATTTTATTAACAAAAAACACATAAAAAATTATACTGTGACAATTGTTTCGCCTTGTTAGGGCATTATCAAACGAATGTGAAGATCAAATGGACTGCGGTCCTTATGTAGCTATACAATTCTAAGTGACAGTTTTAACACGTGCAGCAATAATTTATGGGAGACAACAGTAGCTAATGGGGGATGTAGGTATGTACCTTTATATTTGTTTTCTGGGAAAGGAAGAATTTATTGACATGGCCATATTTTAGAGATTTATATACAATTGTTGGTAATATTATTTGGAGTTCTACAAATTAAACGCCAAGTCAATAAATATGTCCATGTAGTTTAGGGTCGTCCTCTGTAGTTTGTGCCTTCGCACATATCTTCCGCAATCGTAAGGAGCAGGCCTGGGTGCTTTATTTATATTATGGCCTATCCATTCGGCTTGTTTATTTATAATTATCTAGACTCCCCAGCCATGTTTGATACCTTGTTGTTCCCCACACGTTCTGACCGATGAATCCCTACAATGAATGAGTTCCAAATATTTGAGTAGTGTGGTTGTCAATCATGGGTAGAATGGTGAATGTTACACGTGTGTAAAGGGATTACGTAACCAGCCTATGACAGGTCAGAAGTCCTATGAATAACCAGACATTCAGACGTCTATGTTGAGATGCCAAAAAGGTACAAAATTATGTACTCTAGAGAGTGGAGATAATCCAGATTACTGAACGAGTATTCGAACACAATATTATATTGTGAACCAGGTAATCGACATGGATCTTCCTCGAAAGACATCTAGAGGAAGACCAAAGAATTCATGGATGCTGCAGAAAGACAACATGATTCGAAGGCATGGCTTAGGTCACTGTTCCGCAAAGAGTGTGCCGCGGAAAAAAGTCTAGTTTTGTGAAAATAACGAATTCGCTCCAAATTTTGATTGCCTGTGCTCAGTTAAGAAGGCTCACATCTCGCATTAAACATACTATATTACTTATTTATTTTTTTACAAAAATGTTAATAAAACTAGTATATAACCACTCACCGAGATTTTTACCTCTACCGGTTTCGAGACGTGCCCGTCTCTTCGTCAGGACAATCACTAACATAGCATGCAAACAATACTACCCTTCACCACCATAGCACCATTTACACACTCAAAACTACACAAAATGTCTAACACATGCGATTTTTGGTCGACCCGAAGACCAACATGCACTACCAACGACCGTCGACTTCGGGTCGACCAAAAATCGCATGTGTTAGATAGACATTTTGTGTAGTTTTGAGTGTGTAAATGGTGCTATGGTGTTGAAGGGTGGTATTGTTTGCATGCTGTGTTAGTGATTGTCCTGACGAAGAGACGGGTACGTCTCGAAACCGGTAGACGTAAAAATCTCGGCGAGTGGTTATATACTAATTTTATTAACATTTTTGTAAAAAAATAAATAAGTAAAAATGACTAACCACAAAGTAAATGCTTTAAATATTAATAATATTGAGAATATAATATATTAAATATGTTACCATAATATGGTAAATATGCACCTCTGAAAATTCCTAATTTGGTAGGTGTACCTTGAGTAGAAAAAAGTTTGCGGAACACCGGCCTAGGTGATGTTGTTCATGACAGAAGGACCTAACCTGAGGGCGAGGAGAGCTGACCCTAACAGTCTGCAAAGACGATAAATTGGAAAGGAGCCAGGAAGATAGAAGAAGGTATATTTTTGTGATTTAGAAACAACACGCTCGAGTTCATCTAATTTCGCAACGGAAAATAGCCGTTTATTAGAAGAGACAATTTAATTGGTTGGAAGTTGGTGCCGTACATTGGGTCAGTTGTTCGTTAGGCTGATCTCGAACCCGGGTCGGCGGTTCGAGGCGGGCGTACTGGGGCGCGAAGATCCACCGATAGTGGATCTACCGAAACGTTCCAGTATTCGGACAAGAGTAAATCATATTAGCGCCGGAGAGGACGTCTGGGCCAAAATTAATCATCAATCAAAAATAAATCAGTTCTAATAATTTTCAGCAGTCGAAATGCAATCTCTCAGTGCGTCAAAACCATAAATGATAGATGTTCCAATGGTCATATTTTTTTATTTTATTTATTTCTTAAGTTAGCTTATATTAAAACTAATATAAACTATTTTATACATTTACATCATCTTTATATATTTACATTTCCTTACAGTAACTTAGACATTTATTTTTAAATTCTTTCAGACACTTTTCATTCTTCATACATTCAGGCATCTCATCATACATTTTTAAACCCTTATACATCAAGCAATTTTGCGACTCAGCTCTTTTCAATAATGGTAGCCTTATTTTATCCTTTTGTCTAGTAGCATATTCATGACAATTTTTGTTTAAGACAACTTTATCCTTAAAATATTTTGGTAATTTATCGTGAAAAAATTTATGTATAAATATCAACATATTAAATTTAAGTCTTCTTCTTACAGATAACCATTTTAGTTCATCTCTCATTTTTTTTACATTGCTATATTTATTTTTCTTAAGAACTATTCTCATCGCTTTATTTTGTATAATTTCTAGTTTATTTAAATTTCCTTCGTTTGCTAAAAATAATATTGTTGAGCAGTAATCTATATGTGGAAGAATGATTGTTTTGTAAATTAGTTCTGCAGTATCTTTATTTAATTTATTCCTTAATCTACTAAGGAAAAATATTTTTTTTATATTTTTTTATTAACGTGTTCAAAATTTGCATTTAATGTCAATTTTGAATCTAGTATTATGCCCAAATATTTCATTTCATCAACCTTTTCTATGGTTTCATTATCAATAAATATATTCATCCTTGGGTTTGGCTTTCTTCTTCCTAACTCCATGTATTTTGTTTTTCCAACATTAAGCTTAAGTTTATTAATTTAGAGCCATATAAGAAAAGAATGAAAGGCTGACATAAGCATTATCTATAAAAAATTAAGGCCCAGCATTCGTTAAGTCGCATTCGTTCCACCGGAGACCGCCGGAGAGGTCACTTATCTGCTCACGCCCGATTTTTTTAAAATAATGTATATTGGAGTATCCGTTTGGTATATTTTGGTGCGATAATTTAATTTTTTTTTATATCTGAGACCTATTTTGAACTAAATCCGGATGTCCTCTTCGCAGCATACATTTGACTGCTCCAGATATGATCTTGTACTCTCCGCGCTGCTAGCTTGTTGGCACATTGCAGAGCCTGACTGCACGCTTCATGGGAGACATGTCTTCCATCTTCAGGTACTGTATACCATCATCACTGCAGACTATAACGGCATAGATCACTTGACCCGTGAACAGATTTCAGGTGCTATTTCATTCCACGCATTGCAAGTGTGCCTCATACCATGCTATTGCTATGCTTAAATGTAGTCGAAGGACTTACTACGATCCTTTCTTATTTTATTTATTTATTTAAACATATTACAAACATAAGTTACTTATCGCTCACTCCTTTCAAGAACGTCATATATCAAAAATCGTCAATTTTCAGTTGTTCATGTTTTCGGAATGCCCAGAAAATGTACTATATCCCAGCAAAAGAGGCATATTTTTATCTTAATATTCACCCGCTACAGGGAAAAAGTGTTGTTTTTGCATTTTTAAGAAAATGTATTGTTTAATCATTTTTTAAATATACTAAATATTTTTCAAATGGAGAAAAAACATTCAGGTTTTACCTAAAAAGATCTGTTGCACAGTAAAAAGTTCAATAAGTGGCTTGATATTTATTTTTAATACATTTCGTTATATTTTTGAACTTTAAAAATGATCTGATAAATCAAGTATTTTGATATTTGACGTTGTTGAAAGGAGTGAGCGATATGTTACAGTTACATTCCCGATGAGTAGTTTCCATCACTCATTTTGGGACATGGGATTAAGGTTAACAAGACTGAAACACAAATAAGAAAGTAACAAAGTTTTCACTTAACTAGCCCTCTAAATACCCAAACTTCCATAATTCTCTTCGTCTATGTTGAAATATCAATCAATTAAAAATCTTCGGATAAATAACTCCTTTTTTAAAAAATTAAACACTTGAATATATCACTTCAATAAGTTTTATTTATATACTTATAAACGACTATTTTCGAAAATTTGCAGATGTTTTCATCTTCTGGTACAAATAATAACATGTTTTAATTTAATATATTATTAGATTGAAACCAATATTTTTAGCTTTTCCACTTTATTTTTATTTGACCAGCGACCGGATTTCGTCGTTACCGACATCATCAGACTGGTCTGATGATGTCGGTAACGACGAAATCCGGTCGCTGGTCAAATAAAAATAAAGTGGAAAAGCTAAAAATATTGGTTTTAATCTAATAATATATTAAAAATGCAATTCCATCACGAAGTGTCAGTGGATAATATAAATGTTTTAATTTGTACCAACTAGTCGTACATATAAATAAAACTAATTAAAGCGGTATATTCAAGTGTTAAATTTAAAAAAAAATCAACCTGTCATTCCACAAAGTTAATGCCGAATCAATAAATAATATAAATAACTCCTAATGAGGCTTAATCCAAAAAAATCCGCAAAACAAGATACAGTGATATTCTGATACAGAAGTATCTAGGCTTCCTGACAGACTTTCTCTTGCAAAGCAATTTTTGGTTTTGTTTTATGAATTAAGTTGCGAAAATTATAGAAAACGTGAAACAAATTTGTATCCCGATTTTAGACACACCTAACATATTCTTCTTCTTCTTTTTGTAGATCCTAGCGATCTGTTTGTGCCTGCGCATGTCGCTCTTGGGATGTCGACTCCCAGCTGTCTTTCCATCTTTTCGGGGGTCTGCGTCCTTCAGGGTTGCCTTGGAGGGCAATACGTGGAAGTCTGTCTTCTGACATTCTGTTTATATGTTCCTTCCAGTATCGCCTTCGTTGTCGTCCCCACCTCACGATATCCTCCGCCTTACACATGCTTCGAATGTCGGTATTTCTTACTCGGTCTCGCAATGTGTTTCCGGCTATGGATCGGAGAGTCTTCATCTCGGAGGTTCGAAGTCGAGATTTATTTACTCAACATATTGTGGAAGAAAATAGTCCTAGACATCCAGGAGATAAGAAGCTGAGAAGAGGACGATGGTGATGAACAAGAGTGGTCTTGTTATACTATGTCTAGGACAGTCTGGACGTCTTGGGAGGAGAGGTGGGATTGGAAGGAAGAAGGGGAGAGGGGAGGATGGCGGCGCGCGCATGCAGAGCACCTGACTGGCAATAAATTAAGCTGTTACTCTGGAGGTGTAGCTAGGACCTTCAGGCGTGATCAACCGATGGGTATTGAAATAACGCTTGAGTGGGGAATGCAAAAACTAAACATTTTCTTCAAATGCCTTGGGTCTGTTTCGTGTCTGTCTGCTTTGCTGGTCGGGGTTGTATAGACCATTGTTCCGCTAAGTGTGTGCCGCGGCACACTGGTATACCGTGTGCATTAGTTGGTGTGCCGCGAAAAAAACGTCTAGTTTTGTGAAAATAACACACTTGCTCCACTTGCTCCATCTTTTGATTGCCTGTGCTCAGTTAAGTAAGTTCACATTTCGCATTAAGCATAATATGTTGTTACCATAATATGGTGAATATGCACCTATAAAACTTATTAATTTGTTAGATGTACCTTGAATAGAAAAAGTTTGCGGAACACTGGTATATACCATGATCTGTAATGGCTAGGACTTTTTAAAATTTTATTTTTATTTTTTAATTTTTTGCAATACTTTATACAATACTGTAATATAATTTTTTACAATATTATTATTGGTTATATTATTTATTGGTGTGGCGTTCTATTACTCTGCCTACCCCTGCGGGGAAGTGGCGTGACGGTTAATTAGTTGTTTTTTTTTAAATATTTTATGTCCGCCTCCGTAGTGTAATGGTCAGCATGCTCGCCTACCATTCTGGAGGTCCCGGGTTCGATTCCCAGGGGGGTTTAATAAATATAAGTGATTTTTTCACTCTAATATTTATTCAATATTACACTGGACTGGTACCTGAAGCGGAGGGCTGATCACATTTCCTTCATGTGTAATCGATCGAGATAACACTGCGTTTATATGAAGCAGTGCCCTATGCACCATTGGGGTGCGGTAAGGGATTTATTATTATTATTGATGAACGCCTCACTAAGCATAGTCCGTGACGAGACGTTCATTTACATTAGTTAAAAATATATAAAAGATAACTTTGTGAGTTCTTCTTCTTCTCACCCTCGTCCGCACCCAATGATGCATAGGGCACTGCGGCGTATAGAAGCAGTATTATCTTCATCGTAAAATACACGAAGGAAAGGTGATCAGCCCTCTGCTTCAGTCACCAGTCCAGAGTCATATTAGGTAAATATTAAACTTTATAAAATTACACAACTTTGTTTTAACCACTTTTTTTATTGTTAGTACACTTTAACCTACCGGTTTCAACAAGAACCTTGTCATCATCAGGGTTTATTAAATTCTAAAACATTGAAAACATCAAAATACTCATAATTAATTCATCTGTGCCACAAAGTATCTGCGAAAAACATTCAAGAAAATTATCAAACTGAAAAATCACTTATTTATTATTATTTTTTAAATTAACCACATAATAAGTTTTATTTTTATTAAACACGAATAGTGTCGAAAAATTAGAGATAAAAATACTTTAAATGTTTAATTTAAAAATAAAAAAATTCAACATGTCATTCCACAAAGTTAATGCCGAATCAATAAATAATACACTTATTTATTTGTGAGATTTAGTCCGCCTCCGTAGTGTAATGGTCAGCATGCTCGGCTACCGTTCTGGAGGTCCCGGGTTGGATTCCCAGGGGGGTTTAATAAATATAAGTGATTTTTTCACTTTAATATTTATTCAATATTACACTGGACTGGTACTTGGAGTGGAGGGCTGATCACCTTTCCTTCATGTGTAATCGATCGAGATAACACTGCGTTTATATGAAGCAGTGCCCTATGCACCATTGGGGTGCGGTAATGGGTTTTATTTTTTAAGAGTTATTATTTCGAAAAAAATTAAATTACCTTGAATGTGACCTGAGTTTGAAGAAAAATAAGTTGCGGACTATCAAATATCCAGCCTTTATATAATAAATTTTAAAAAATTAAACCATATCCGCTCCCTAGGTGGAGCATTTGGAGTCCACAAACTGTCTCCAGGCTTTTCTGTCGGCTGCCAGCTCCCTTGCATCCTCCCAAGTCAGATCCGCGTCCCGAAGTTCTGGCGAGAACTGCCGACGAATTGTCAGCAGTAGTCGTCCTGATGCTTTATATAATAGTTAATTTATATTTTTCCAGAAAATGGCAGTTCGCATACCGCTCGGGAGACGAGATTTCAAACGTTCCGTCGGCTCGGTGTTGCCCACTCCTGGCGCCCGAAGCGCCGAGATGCCGCCCTTGCAGATAGAGGGGGCGGCGCCCCCGCCCCCCTCCTGCCCCCCGCCCCCTCACGGGGGACCGACCAGATTTATTGTTCCCAATGCTCCCAGTGACCACTGGCACTCAAACTGTACTCAATCCATGCCTACCATTATTCATTTACAATTTAAGTTTTTCTTGGTAAATACCACTATTTCTTAAAATCTATTGTGACACGTCGCTCACTCCTTTCAACAACGTCATATTAAAAAAAACTAGATTTTTCAGGAGATCGTTTTTAAAGTTTAAAAATATAATTAAATGTATTCAAAATAAATATCAAGCCACTTATTGAAATTTTTACTATGCAACAAATCTTTTTAGGTAAAACATGAATGTTTTGTCTCCATTTGAAAAATATTTAGTATATTTAAAAAAATAGTAAAACAATACCTTTTCTTCAAAATGCAAAAAACAACACATTCTGCCCTGTAGCGGGTAAATATTAAGTTAAAAGTATGCCGATTTTGCTAGGATATACTTAGAACATTTTCTGGGCATTCAGAAAAAATTCAACTGAAAATTGACGATTTTTGATATTTGACGTTATTGCAAGGAGTGAGCGATATGTGATAATGAAAGTAGTGAGATGTTATAATATTAATAACACACGCTCATATGACCTTACTTGATTACATTACATTTTAAATGGGTTCACTATTAGCCCATGTTGGGATTTGACGTTGTTGAAAGGAGTGAGCGCCGTGTTTCGATGCATTCTGAATCATTTTCTGCGGAATACATCGAAATACGTGTCATAAATAGATTTTATGATATAGTTGTACTTACTAAGTAAAATTTTAATTAATAATGGATAGATTTTACCACAAAGTGACTGTGGAATCCATATTTCATCATACTGCCAATACCATTTTTTATTTTTTATTTAAAAAAAAATTAATATATTTGTGTTTTTATTATTTACACAAATATTTAAATTTCATACTATTTCTGCGTTACATGAAAAAAACCTTGGTTGTAAGTAGTGTATGTATATCCATGAATAAAGTGTACTTACAATATATGTAAGTTAGTCGTTTATGTTTCAAATGTTAATAAATTGATGGATGAACCGTGAAATTATGAGAGGTGACATGTAGAAAAAAAATTAAAGCCGAGAGTATTGTAAATAGATAATTTTGTATTTAATAAAATACTTTGTAACCACCCTACTGTCGGGGTATTTGAGTTAATTCTGCATAATTTTTTTTTCTGCAGAATCATGAAAACAGATATTTTGCGATTTAGGTGCTGATGTACTTTTTCGTTGGCGTGTTCCCTCTCTCTGTCTCGCAAATATTTTTGGCACAGGGTAAGCGCAATCGTGCGGAAAAAAGATGCAGATCACGTACGTTCGTATGTGCAGGTCAGTTAAATTAAATATAAAAAAGCTGGTCAAATAAAATTATAGTTTTCATTTTATTCTTTAAAACAAAACGATAAAATAGCCTTTTTGCAATGCCTTTTCACAGCGCAATACCATATGTATTTTTTTTCACTAGTTTTCAATAAAACTATGTTTGGGAATCGCTGGTTTAAAGCAATAAAAAGCACTACTCGCGCTTTGAGGTATTCTGAACCAAAGTAAGAAGTACTAAGACGATTCCACGACTCTTTTTCCTCCTCGTACTATTCTTACCTCACTACTAGAAAGAATTTTCTCTTATTCTATTAGGTACTTACCTCTTAAACATCAGTACCCATAATTATAAATGAATTAATATTGTATTTGTAAAATACAATTTAGGATAACTATGAAAATTTATTTCCTTAATTGTTTAGAGTAATATTTTCTTCCAACCACTGTTGCTTTCATGGTTATCATTTCTTTAAGTCACAATCTTTAAAAAAAAATCTGCGACTAACCTACAACTAACCTTTTTGTGAACTGACTTTTGCGTCAACTCACTTTTGTGTCAATTCTTATTTGCATCAACTCATCTATGTGTCTATTCACTTTTGTGTCATCTTACCTTTACGTCAACTCACCTATATATGTCAACAACTCACCTTTTTGCCAACTCGCCTGCAAACGTGTCAACTCATGTCGCTCACTCCTTTCAAGAACGTCATAAATCAAAAATCGTAAATTTTCCGTTGTGCATGTTTTCGGAACGCCCAGAAAATGTACCATATCCCAGCAAAAGAGACATCTTTTAAACTTAATATTTACCCGCTACAGGGCAGAAAGTGCTGTTTTGCATTTTTAAGAAAAGGTATTGTTTAATTATTTTTTTAAATATCCTAAATATTTTTCAAATGGAAAAAAAACCTTCAGGTTTACCTAAAAAGATCTGTTGAACAGTAAAAAGTTTAACAAGTGGCTTGATATTTATTTTTAATACAATGTATTATATTTTTAAACTTTAAAAACGTTCTCCTGAAAAATCAAGTTTTTTGATTTATGACGTTCTTGAAAGGAGTGAGCGATGTGTCAAAACACATTTTTATCAAATCACCTTTTTGTCAACTAACCTTTTTTATCATCTCACCTTTGCTTCATCTCACTTTTGTGCTAACTCAGATTTGTGTCAACTCACCTATGTGTCTATACATATTTTTGTCAACTCATTTTTGCGTCGTCTCACTTTTGTGTCAACTCACCTAGGTGCGAACTCACATTTGTGCTATCTTCCATTCGTGTGAACTCACGTTTATGTCCACTCACCTATGTGTCAACTCACATTTGTCTCAAAACACTTTTTTGTCAACTCTCCTTTATATCAACTCACCTAGGTCTCCCCTACATGTAAGCTTTTAAACCTTAAGGTTTTAAATCTCCCATTAATATGTTTGGTATATTTATTTTTTAGTATGTATATTATTTGTCCGCCTCCGTAGTGTAATGGTCAGCACGCGCGGCTACCGTTCTGGAGGTCCCAGGTTCGATTCCCAAGGGGGGTAAAATAAATATAAGTGATTTTTTCACTGTAATATTTATTAATGGACTGGTACCTGAAGCGGAGGGCTGATCACCTTTCCTTCATGTGTAAACGATCAAGATAACATTGCGTTAATATGACGCAGTGCCCTATGCACCATTGGGGTGCGGATAAGGGTTTAAAAAAAAAAATTATTTAATGTGCGAATTTGGAATTTCATCAATTATTTATCCATTTACAAAAAGTAATTTAGATATGTAAAATACTATTGTAATTATTGAATAAAATTCTAAGAAAATCATTTATCATAAATAAATATGTATTGATCTGTTGTAATTTTTTTCAATGATCATATTTTTTTTTTTTTTCTGATTTAAAAAATATGTTTTACAAATATGGGTACGTAGACCGTTACATTTATGTGAAATTAAAATATTCGCTTGATTGACGAGAGATAAAATTAAAAAAAAAATTGTATGTACCAAACAAAAAATAAAAGGCATTAGGTAGAATGAAAACGTTTATTTTTTTTTAATAATTATAAAAATTAATGAGTACATGTTTCATATGAAATAATATTATACAAATAATGCTAAAAGTATGTCTAAAAATATATGCATATTTAAACAAATATTTAACATAAAAATAACCAATATAAGCTTAAATAATATCGTGACATCTTTGTGTATTTTTTAATGATTATTATCCCATTTACTTAAAATATTTATGCAGTGACAAGGGTATTAATTGTATCATCGAAATGTTTCCATATGGATTTTTTTTTTGTAAAAATCAAGAATTCTTTGACCTCAAGGTCCAATATATGATGAATAGCAATTAAATTTTCTTTAAACCCAGGTAACAAATCGCTCACTCCTTTCAACAACGTCATATATCAAGAAATTAGATTATTCAGGAGATCGTTTTTAAAGTTTGAAAATGTAATAAAATGTATTAAAAACAAATAACAAGCCACTGATTGAACTTTTTACTGTGCAACGGATCTTTTAAGGTACAACCTGAATGTTTTTCTCCATTTGAAAAGTATTTAGTATATTTAAAAAAATAATTAAACAATACATTTTCTTCAAAATGCGAAAACAACACTTTCTGCCCTGTAGCGGGTAAATATTAAGTTAAAAATATGCCGCTTTTACTGTGATATAGTACATTTTCTGGGCATTCCGAAAACATGCACAACTGAAAATTTACGATTTTTGATATACGACGTTGTTGAAAGGAATGAGCGATATGTCACAATTGATCTTTTGGTTAAAACATCATTTATGTATTGAAAAAATAATATTTGAAATATTGTTTTGAAAAAAAAATAAAAGTTATTACAAGGAATTTTAAAAATTATATAAAAATAAGCTTTCAATTTATATTCTTTGAAAAAAAAATCAGCCTCCTATATATATTCTAAGAAAAAAATGTACGCGGATATATGTTGGGACCCTTGCACGGCCGGTCGCTTTCTGAATTGTATGTTTGCTAGTATCCCCTTGAAGGATGTTAAGTTTTGAACCATAATTGAGGCGAGGACCACAGTTTTAAAGGCTTGGACCACAATTAAGGCTAGGACCATAATTGAGGCTAGGACCACAATTAAAGTTTGGACTATAATTGTGGATAGTTGACTACTTGGACCATTATTGAGGCTTGAACCACTATGGAGGTTTGTACCATGGTTGTAGCTTGGATCATAGAAGTATAAAATTGTAATTGGTAATGCAAGTACCTTAGTTTAATTAATTTATTTTTATTTTTAGGCGAACCAATATATAAAGGAAAATATCATTATCATGTCAAAAATCGTATTTACATAGACAAAAAATATTATAAAAAATACTTTCACCATGCAATCAGCCCCAAAAAGAGTAAAAAAGATCTGGGATGTTTAGTAAAAATATTGAAAAATAAATAAATATTTAATTGATTTTTAAAAAAAAATTGTCAACATATTTTGGAAGCGACTCAGAAAAAAACCTCAGACAAGGAAAAAACAAATATTTAATTTATTTACTATTTTTTAGTGCAGAGTATCTTTGAACACAATGATCAATAAAAATACCTAAATATTACATTTAAATTCATATATTTGGAATAAAAAGCTTAAAATAAAATAATATAAACCTAACTTTATTTTAATTTAAAATTTTAATTTTAAATAAATATTTTTCAACTAAATACTCAGTAACATATAAAATGTACATTTTTAACATATGGAAGCCAAGATTAAATGAAAACATTATATATATATATATATATATATATATATATATATATATATATATATATATATATATATATATATATATATATATATATATATATATATATATATATATATATATAACATATATGTGTGTATTAATGTACATATTTACAGTAATCAATACGTAATCAACATATGCACCTTTCGTATTAAAACAGTAAATTAAGCATATGTATGTGTAATGACAAAATTAAAATTTATTTAAAAATATATATTTAGGGTATGAATTTTAAACATTAAATGTTTTTATTGCATTTTAAATATTATATAATAATAATATAGTATTTCATTCATTTATTGATAATTAGGTGGTAAATAAAATATATATATTTTTAATAAAATATATATTATTTAAAAATAAACCTTCTTAAATAGAAATTTTGATAAAATTGTACATGAGTACATATCCTCTTAAAAATCTATATTAAATATACAAGTCATCTCGTAGCACCCAGATTTAACAATGTCATAATTATTAAATATTTTATATAAATTTATAAAAATACCATAATCCGATATGTTTATTTTACATGTAAAATAGTCGCATAAGTAAAGTGGATATAAAATATTTGATATCATGTATGTTTTTGGAATAAGTGTTAATTAGTGTATTGGGGCCAAACTAACGTATGACCAAAATTTGGCGTCATTTGGTCCATTGGTTCCAGAGATATGACTTTTTTTATATCTCAACTACAGCGCCATCTATTGGGTCCAAATTGTATGAAAGTGTTCAACGTCCGTTGATTATATTATGTAATAATTATAGTACGAAAACACCTGGTAGTTTATTTATTTAAAATATTGTGTTGAGTGTCAAAATCAGAAATAATATCTTTAAAATTTTGATTATTAAAAATTAAACACTTGTATTAGACCACTTTTTGAGTTTTATTTTATTTTACACGATAAGTTTCGAAAACTGCAGATGTTTTCATAGACAGGTAATCACAAATACATGTTCATGTTCTCGTGATGAAAACATTTGTAATTTTCGAAGCTAGTCGCGTGAAATATAATAAAACTGAATAAGTGGTATTATACAAGCGTTTAATTTTTAATAATCGTCATGATATTCCACAAAGTTAATGCCAAATCAATAAATAATAGAATATCTTTGTTTATTAATTACAATTTACAATATTACATTCTTGATTGTCAGTTGTAAGTATGGTATCAATTCTGTTTTTTTTTTAAATTAGTCGAATCGATTTATTAAAACAACGCGAGATCCATCACAAAACAGGGATTGTCCGCAGATCACACTATTCTAGTCAGTTGCTGTAGCAAGTCTGCCTGACTCCTGCCAAGATGACGCTGAAGTCGTCTTCCGGTCTGAGCACTGGAGGAACTGGCGTTTCCGGTACCAGAGGAGAACCTGCGATCACCTGAGCTCCTACCTCTGCAGCCTTGCCCTGGTAGATCTGAGTGTTTTGGAGAATCACTGACGTGTGGCCGAGAGGAGGCACGAAGCTGTATCCACGATCAGAGTACAGCTCTCCAGGCCTCGGATGCTGGTAGTCTTGCCCGGTGTTGTAGTCGATCCCGTTGTGGTATTGGTCACTCCTGGCCGCGTACACATCGTGAGGGCTTTGGTAGTCGTGGACGCTCCTGTTGTCCTGGTAATTGTGGTTGGTGTCCAAGCCAGACGAGCCTCCGTCTCTCGGGTCGGATACTTGATCTCCAGAAGACCGGTGGGATAATGGACTGTTAGCCGTGACGCTGTCTGTATTTGAGTACTTCAAATATTTGTCGAACTCGCCCGTGTCCACGTCAGAAACTGGAGATCCGTTGTGTATCTGCCTTACTTGCGCTTGATCTTGCAAGTAGGCGTGTTCCCCTAGAGGACTGTTCATGTACGCGTAATGATTGGACTTGTCGTACTGAACGCTTTGGTATTCTTTAGAATCCTTGTACGGAAGTTGGGAGTAAATCTCGCTCTTGTACGGGATCTGATTGTACTGATTCGCGTAGCCGGGATACGAGAGAGTGTTCGTCGAGTAGCTCATGGTCGTGGTGTCCAGGCAAGGAACGTTGCTCTGTTGGTTGATGCCTATGGAATGGTTGGAGGACATGCTGCCCGCCAGGGTCCCGGTCGCGGGAGAGGCTCCCAGAGTTTGGTGGTCCTGAGAAGTGGCAACCGGCGGGAAGAAAGTCCCGGTGACGATGTGTCCCTGGTCCAAGATGCCTCTCTGGGTGCACATGACGTACATGCCGTTGGCCATGCCCATGGCGGTGATGGGAGCCGTGTGATTGGAGTACGACAGGGTCGGGGCTTGCCTGTACGCGACAGACATAGACTGTTGCATCTTATGTTGGTACGAGTTCTGCACGGCGGGGGACAGAGTACCCGACGTCGGAGGCATCAGAGAACCGGACGACAGAGGAACGTTAGACAAAGTCGCGAGGTTCAGGTTGTTTTGGTTATTGGCTAGAAGCGTCGCATTCAGAGCCGCTTGCCTCTTTTCGTCGCTATATTGGTAGTTCTCCTTTTCGTGTTCCATCGGAGACATTTCTGGCGTCGGAAGAACGGCCGCGTCATCCACGCTGCCCGAAGTAGACCTCGATTTGTCGGATCCCCTAGGGCTGGATTCGGACTTCCTCTTCGAATCCGGTTCCACCTTGACCGCCTTATTTCCCTCGGGTTCGGGGGACTGCGTCGGAGACGACTCGGGAGTATGCATGATATGATGACCACTAGAACCGTAAGGAGTCTTTGGATCGTTAGAATAATTGTCGTAATTATTAGCTAAAGGAGAGTTTTGGTATAGCGTGAATCCGGAGCTGGAATAAGCGCCGTTCTCTACCTGCATCTTCTGGTAACCTGATACATCGGGGCTTCCGAGAGGCGCTGACGCGGAGGACGAATAATGCGCTAGAGGGCTGCTAATGTTCATCATCTTCTGTCTGATGGAGGAGTCCATGCTTTGGGACGGGGAGTTGGGAAGATAGTCGGAGTTCTGTCCGTAGTCCACTCGGTGCGGCGACCCGAAGTTGTTGTGGGACAGACTGGGGGAGAGGGATGAAGAGTTGGGGATGTAGGCGCTGGACGGGGACATCCTGGGCGGCTGGTACCGGGAGTGGTCGACGTCCTGGCTGGGCGCGGCGGCCGCCTGGGCCTGCGCAGGGGCCCTCGCCTTGTTCTGCTTGCGCCTGCGCGGCCTGTACTTGTAGTTGGGATGCTCCGTCATGTGGATGACCCGCAGTCTCTCCGCCTCTTCCACGTAGGGCCGCCTGTCCTGGGGAGTCAGCGAGCGCCACTTTTTACCTGGAACAACCGAATAACAGAGATTAGATGATAATTGTAAAAAAAAGTATAAAAATCCTCAACTACACAAACTATGATACCCGTTTCACCCTCAACGAAGGGTTGATATTCCCAAGAGTGAAGAGTAGATATGGATGTAGAACACTTCAATACATAGTTCCGAGCAATTTAATATGTAGTAAGAAATAAAAATATGAAACAAAATAAAAATATAAAAATTGTTAAAGAATCAAGATTTCATATTTTAAAATAATTTTTTCATGTCTTTTGTGTATATTAATAATAATACTAATAAATAAAAAAAATTGTGATTAGAACTCCACAGACAATACAAAAATGATGGCTTTATAGGTCTCCGAAGAAACAGAAGAAAAAATCTCAAAATTCGTTATTATAAGTAAAAATTAAAAAGAAAAAAACATCATATTGGTTTTCATATTTTGCAATGGAAAAGTAAAGTTACATTTTTATATTTTTCAGTACATCAGTTATTTGAAAACTGCAATTTTCAGCATTTGCTCATTGTTGGGAGGAAACCACATGGCACTCCTCAGGAGAAGCCGGACTGCTGACTGTCGTCAACGGGCCTTCCGTTCCACTAGAAGATGGTTCGGCATTTTTTGTAGTTTGCTAGCTTAGTTAATGGTACCAATGACCTTCATTGTTTTTATCATGTATCTCTATTACCGAAAACAAATCTCAGTAAATTCGCAATCTACAAGATAAATGAAGTTTTAAAAATAAAAAAATGCTTTCATTTATTGGGATAATTGACTGTCATCAATAGACCTTCCATTCCACTAGAAGAGGGTTCGGCATTTTATTTCCTAGCTTATTTTATGGTACCAATAATATCCTTCACTACGTTTATCATACATCTCTATTACAGAGTACAAATCTTGATAAATTCGCAATCTACAAGAAAAATTAAGCTTTAAAAAGCAAACAAATCGCTCCAATTTACAGGGGTAAAACCTTCAATATATCACCGGTTATCTAGAATTAATACAGGTAGGATTCAATATATCACCGGTTATCTAGAATTAATACAGGTAGGAGAGCGAGCCCGGCTTCCTGATCATTTCATTGTTAATTCAACGTCTTTATCTCGAGCCATTAACCCACGGTGGGTGACGGGCTGACTGACTGACTACCTTGTCAATCTCGGGATGCGGGCAATCAATTTGATGCACATCGTCAAACGAGAGGCTTGTTTAAATTGAAATTTGAGTATTTTTAAAAGGACCTTGATCCTGATGATAAAATGGGATAAGTTTTAAAACACATGCAGGAAAATTTGTAAGTTATGGCGGTCCACACCAAAAAGTTGCATTTCCAATATTGCACAAACAATCCTTTAAATGCAAATCTGTTCTGTTTACTGTATTCTATCGAAATCTTTATTAAAGTTGCGACAAAACGTGACCAAACCTGTGGTAAACCAATATGAAATCATTAAATCGCACCAAAACGTAACAATTTTACAAGCTACGATTCCTGATTACTTAAAATCATTATAATGGAAATATAACATTTTGGTGAGCACCTCCACATATTATACCATACAACCATCGAACTCATTTTAAAAAATATTTTCAATCATAAAGACAGGTACGTTGCAAAAAGCAGTATAAAAATCTAACTAATTAACCATCGTGCTGCTTCTCCACAGGGGTAGACAGAAAATATTCTACAGAACGCTACGCTAATCTGCCTTTTCTAAAAAATCTGCGCTTCTTCCACATTCATGCACCTTTCTATACAAACTCGCCGATTATTTCGACTCCTGACCTGACCACGAACAAGTATTTTAAATTTATTTATTGACTTGGCGTTTAAATGACATTCGTTTGATAATGCCCTAACAAGGCGAAACAATTGTCACAATATAATTTTTTATGTGTTTTTTGTTAATAAAATACAACTTAGTAGACTCAAAAAATATGTGTTTGATTTAAAATAAATACAGTATTTTAAATATTCGATCGCGGCAAGTTTTCCACGGTCTTCCTCTGCTTCTATTACCAACCATATTCTCCTCATAAATTTGTTTTAGTATTTTTTTTTCACTCATTCGATTCACACGCCCAAACCTACTCAACACACCTATCTTTTTCATAGTGATTTTCTCTTAGCCTTGCACCCTTTCCTTATACCACCATTCGAACAACTATCGTACAACTTTTGTCATATTTGTCTCACAGAACGCATTTCGACTGTATTCGGTCTACTTTCATCTTTCTAATTTATACATATAAGCAGTATACTTACATAATATTTTCAAAAATAAATATGTATTTACTAACACCATACTAAATTTTGCAAAAATGACGTTGGTGTGATTTTTTTACCTGATTATTAAAAACAATATTTCGGTATCACGAGTGACAAAATTTGTGGTAATATTTATTCATTTTTAATTTAAGTTTTACTTGGTAAATACTACTATTACTTAAAATGTATTGTTAGGCGAGTTTCGATGCGTTACGTATTATTTTTAAGCAACATAAATTTTAATAAATAGTGGTATTTACCAAGTAAAACTTAAATTTAAAAATATGAATTATACTTAAGCAATGATAATTTTTAGGGTTCGCTAACCACTTTATAGTTAACAATAATAAAAATGATTTTTTGCTGTTAAATATCTTAATGATTCCTGGGTCCCTGTCCGCCAGATGACGGGACATCCATCAGCATGATGTCCGTCAATCAGTCAATCGGCCAGACACCCCGTGGGGCGACCATGCAGCTAGCTCGCAGACTCCGAAACCCCATAACGATATCGCCTCCCGAAGGCATTCAGACCAAATGGTGACAAGACGAATATAAAAGGCGGAAAGTGACAGTGTTTAATTATGTGCCATCTTTCTTCGTCTTCTAACTCTTATCTGTATTCAATGGTGCTAAAGGGACTGTGTCACATCGATGTATAGTTGTTTTGATCAATAATCACGTGTTTCATCATAGTAGGTATTATGTCAATTGTTTTAGACTAAAAATATTCTAAAAACATTCCCTTGACTCAAAAAGTAAACTTAAATAATAGTATGTTGATATTCTTAATATATCGAATTCATAGAATACTATTGAAATACACATATCGTAGTCATACAGGAGAAAGTGACCAAGTGCATTTTTTACAAAAAATTGATTATTGATTATTTGATATCATTCAATTCAAACCCCTATCCGCACCCCGATGGTGCATAGGGCACTGCATTATATAAACACAGTGTTATCTTGATCGTTAACACACAAAGGAAAGGTGATCAGCCCTCCGCTTCAGGTACCAGTCCAGGGTAGTACTGAAAAATCCCAAAGCGATTATAAACTTGGAAGTATAATATATTGATATTGACTTGTTAAAAATGGCTAGCTGCATTGATGTTTATTTTCTAGCCAAGCAAAAGTGACTTGAATGGCCATCCTGAACATTTTACGTTCTGTTAGTTGGTCGCTTTCTCCTGTACGACTACAATACCTATGTTAGATGTGATAACGTAAGACGTAATTGTTATTTTATTACGAAGACATGGTTATTAGAGCATTCTAGACACAGATATCCGAGGATTTAAGGTCGACGACCCTTCTCAGAGTGATAGTCATAAAACGTCGCGCAATACCATTTCACGCACTTCCACGACAAGTCTGATAATGGGCGCACAGGGCCGCGTGGGCCGCTTCCCCGAAGGGAGCGATGATGATGTACGGCGCACGGTGTACGGGGTATGGTGTATGGTGTATGGTGTATGGTGTATGGTGTGATGTATGGGCCCTGCGGTGATGGGGCTCGGAGCCGTGGGGCCCGGGGGGCGGGCCGAGGCCTAATAGGAGGCGGAGCCGGCCCGCCCCGCAAATGACAGACAGTTCGCCGGTCAGGCATTATCTTACCCTACAGGGTGGATGCAAACTGACGAAATCATCAATGAGTGTGAAAACTATGCATGTTCTAACAACTTAAATTATTTGCGAAGAATTATAGTTGGTACATTGAGTAGCTAGAACACTATTAACTTGAGAAAAATATATTCTTCTTCTTCCTCTTCTTCTTTTTTTAGGACTAGGTCCTGTCATTCTCCGGTCCGCTCCTGGGAGGTGGAAGACCAGCTATCCTTCCATCAATTAAGTGGTCTTCCTGGCAATCTGATCCCGCTTATGCTGCTGTCCGCTGCCACCCTCACCACTCGATCCGAACTCATAAATTCGTAACTCTTTGTTCATAAATTCGTAATTCCTTTTCACTTAGTATTAATTAACATTAACGTTTTAACATAAAAAGAAGAAGAATATGAATGTCTGAAATAATTATAAAATAATAATACAGTAAAATTATAACTTCCGAAAGTTAATAAGTGGTGTTGTGTTAATCATGGTGAATTTACACGTTCTGAAATGATCACTTATACCAGCCTATTATCTGAGTATAATAAGAAGTTATAGAGAAAAAATAAATAAATACTATGTTATTTATATTTGAAGCACTAACTTTGTGATTTTTCATTTTGTAATTAAAATGTAACTTGGTTTTAAAATCACCATGAATATTTTATTATAACATAATTATAATGTCTACCGGTTTCGAAGCTAACCGCTTCTTTATCAAGACAGATAAATACTATATATATTATACAATATAAAGTATTAATAAGTCTTGATAAAGAAGCGGTTAGCTTCGAACCGGTAAACATTTTAATTAAATTACAATAAAATATTTATAGTGATTTTAAAACAAAGTTACATTTTAATTTAACATAAATACTAAACCATTTTCCAATTTAAAATAAAATAATAATAAAGTTTGCAAAATGTCACTGAAACATTGACGATTTTTGTTGGTTCATCTTAATTTTATCGAGTCATTTCCCAAACACCCTGTGCACAGATTTGTATATTATTCTAAGTGGGATAGAGGGGGTCCCAAATCACACGTCCTGCATCCTTTTTCGGGTCATTATGCCTTCAATTATTCCCATATTCAATTACTGAGCGGGCTAGGACCTTTGAATACAATTTTTAATATTGTCATTGACAGTGAACGAGCGAACTGATACGTTCTGGGAACTAAACATAATCACTCTGTGATGCATTCTTTTCCCTTCCCACACGTTACGTACATAAGTGAAAAGCAGAAAAAAGTGTTTCGACTTATTTGTCCGCCTTCGCAGTCTAGTGGTCAGGGTGTTTGGCAGTTATACAAGAGATCCAAGGTTCGATCTTAATTGATTAAGTAACTTATTTTCATTTTAGCTTTTTTGTTTGATATTTCATTTCATCGATTTTTCAATGTGAATGAACGAATAATTGAAACATTTTATTTTAATGAAAATGTAAATTATTGAAAAAATAACACTTGTATTAAA
Source organism: Brachycentrus maculatus (assembly GCF_059751285.1). Taxonomy (NCBI): domain Eukaryota; kingdom Metazoa; phylum Arthropoda; class Insecta; order Trichoptera; family Brachycentridae; genus Brachycentrus; species Brachycentrus maculatus. The sequence goes on from NW_028281098.1 coordinate 567,701, forward strand.
CCAGTAATTGAATTTAATTTCATTTCACACGACTAGTTTCGAAGACTACAGATGTTTTCATCGACATACCATATGATCACAAAAAGAAAAATAAAACAGTAAATTAATTAATACAAGGTAAATAAAGAAGAATGAGGTAAGGTTTGAAAGAGGAGAGGTAGAGGGAGTGAGGATGAATAAAATTATGGATAAGGGTTGCAATAATATATAGTTATGTTTCTTGGGAGAAACATTAAAGTAGAAGAAATAAATCAAATGAAGCATTCGTGAAATTCGTTAAACATCGGAAAAGTATGATTAGAAATTTTTTTCCAATACTTCAAACAAAATTAGGTTAAATCCATGCCAAAACGTATGGAAGCAGTAAAAAAAAGGAGGAACAACAAATTAGGTGCTGATTTTGTTGGTTTTTAATAATTGTTAGTGTTATGTTCCTATGCAATTTTATTTTAAATAAAAATATGTTTTTTTTTTTAATTTAAAGGAGCATTTATAATTTTTGTGCGAGAAAATCGAAAATCTACAAATTTATGATTTTTTTTCGGTTATTAAACTGGGACTTTTTTGGTATATCATCTTTAAAAAGTGTTGCTTTATAATTTGGACTGAAAACTATATATATATATATATATATATATATATATATATATATATATATATATATATATATATATATATATATATATATATATATATATATATATATATATATATATATATATATATATATATATATATATATATATATATATATATATATATTCAATTATTATATATATATATATATATATATATATATATATATATATATATATATATATATATATATATATATATATATATATATATATATATATATATATATATATATATATATATATATATATATATATATATATATATATATATATATATATATATATATATATATATATATATATATATATATATATAAATGTATATATATTTCGTAATATGATATTCTACAATGTTCCTTCAGCTTAAATTGTTGCATCCGTAACAATAAAAGCAAGAAGAGAAGTTGCAGTCATTTGAAACTGACATATTTATCTGCGAATCCGAGCATTTTATGTCCCAGTTAAGTTTAACGATCTCTTACGCCGGACCCTTCTTCATCTCTCACCTTCCAGCTCGTCTTCTACAATGTCCTCCGATACGTCTTCCGCAACATTGTCTTCGGAATTAGCTATCCGCCACAAGAGAGCGAGGTTTGTGGTCAAACAACATTAGGATTCAAGATAGGATGGATCTCTTTCTTCCACGGACATGTTTATGTACGACATTCGGCGCTATATTTATTCGATTTTTCCCTGGGCTTGTAACTGAAGCGCAGGACTGATCACATTTCCTTAAACCTTTCGGGGGCAGCGGGAAGATGTATTCCCAGATAAAAAAAGGCACAAAAAAGTCATTGGGAAGCGGTGTTCTCACTTAAAATATACTAATGCCATCTGTGGACAAAACAAACAAAAACGTCGACAAAACGTCGTTTGGAGTGGACATAGTCGAGATTATTAGTCGAGATTTTAAGAAATAGTGGTATTTACTAAGTAAAACATTAATTAAAAATGGATAGATTTTACCACAAAGTGACTGCCGAATCAATTAATGAGATTATTTGTGTCAAAACAGATTGTCGTAAATTCGTTGTTTTTTATAAACTTTATAAAATGAAATAACTTTGTTATAACCACTTTTTTAAAAATACAATTTAACCTACCGGTTTCAACAAGAACATTGTCATCATCAGGGTTTATATTAATTCAAAAACATTAAAAACATTATAATACTCTCACCAAAAAAACTTCCACACACTCCGTAAAAATCCTAAATGTTATTTTGCCCAAGACCCGACGAAGGACGTTTATCTTCCGAAACTAGTAGTCATTAATAATCTCAAGTGGTATAAAAACAAGTGTTTCCTTAATCATTTTAACTTGTTATACCACAAACTAATGCCAAAACAATAAATAATATTTTAGAGTGTAAAATCGCAAATATTTTTTTTCACCCCTCTGGGAATCGAACCTGGACCTCTAACGCGGATATGTTAAATTCCCAAATAAAATAAAATAAAAATGTCTGCGCAATTGAGTATTCCGTGTAGGTTTAGTGGGGAAGAGAAAGACAAACAAACATTATGTTATGTTTGATGTTAAATGTCCTAGAACCGGACACTGCGGTTGACGAGTTACGGATCTGCTGCCACGCGCGCATCCTTCCGGTCCACGTGACTCACGGTATTCCTGTTTTCAGGATAATCGCGTCCGGTTGTTGGTAAAACATAATGTCCTTTGTCTAGGATTTTCGTGTACCCAGGCCGAGGCACGTACGAATGAAGATGCGTTTGATTCTAAATTAATGAAAAGTGCATCCCTCACGACTACTTAGTATTGTTTGAGAATATGCATATTTATATCGTGTTATTTTTTTAATATCTTCGGCGGGTATAAACATGGTTCATGACTAGTGTCCTTTGTTTCATCGTACTAAGCATAAGACATATTTTATGTATTAATTTTAAATCAAACAAAGATATTTTGAGTCTACTAAGTTCCTCCTAAGTTGAAACCTACCGGTTTCAACAAGAACCTTGTCATCATCAGGGTTTATTAAACTCTAGACACACTTTTCTATATTTCACAGTATTTTTTTTGTACACTCTTGCTTTATTGGCCGTATTCCTTAATATATAAAACTTAATACTCCTTAATATGTGTATATATACAGTGGGTGGCCAAATTATTAGGGACACTTGTACTTTTTTGTAATTTTCAAGTTTAAATGAATTTTTTGGTCAAATTAATTAGTTATAATTATTTTTTCTTATGTATTTTTGTTGCTGGTATCATAATTATTGTTTTGAAGATGTATCAATACTGTGAAATATCAAAAACGTAAGTTTTTTTTCATTTGGATGTTGATTAGTGAAAAATGATATTGGTGTGAGCTCAGTTAATATTTTTTAAAACATTTTTGTGTAAGTTTTTTGAGTTCAAAACCATAAAAACGTAAGTGTTGTTTAATAATTTATTAGTTTTGCTAATTCAATAAGTTAATTTCAACTAATTTTTAAATAAAATTCAATTTAGTTTGAACTGAACCATAATATTCTCAATTTAAGTATGGGCAAGTCTTCAAACATATCTCCGAGAAAATGTAGGGAAGTTATAACCTTACTACTTCGTTCCACATATTTCCAGAGATAAAAAGCAGAACTTACAGATGTTTCGAAGTCAGGAGTTCATCGGATATAAAGAAAAATTGATAAAAACCTGCGTCTAGAATCAGCCCGCGTCGGAAAAAAAGGCAGAAAAAGCATCACAACTCCGCGTGGTGCCCATAAAATCAGGGACATCTATTTCCAAAATCGTAAAAAGTCTGTTGATTGCCTAATTGTTGTTGATTTCTGTTGATAAACGATGAAGGAATCAACGTATCCTTAAGGACAGTTCAGAGACGGTTAGTTGAAATAAATCTAATGGGTCGACGTCCAACTAAAAAACTACGCCTGACTGAGGCATGAAGAAAAAACGACTCCTATGGGCCAAAGAACACCAGAATGTAACTGTTTCGGACTGGATTTGAATATTTATGGCTTGTATTAGTATAATAAATTAAGAAGATAAAAAATATATGTATTTTTGCAATTATGGTAATACATTACAGGTCTGCTTCTTGGACAAGTCAACATTTAAAATTTTGGTGGGAAAAACTTCATTTTTCCAACGTGGCCCAGGAGAAAAATTCAACCCAGACTGCCTTGTGGAGATAGTTAAAAACACCCTGTTAGCATAATGTTGTGGTACGTTATCTCATTTAAGGGTATGGGATGCCTCTTTATCATGGAAGGGACCATGAGGCAAGACCAGTACCAGCGAGTACTGAAAAGTCGACTCCAGCCGAGGCTCAAGAATGGTTCCCTGGCGATGAAGAGTGTGTGTTAATGCATGACTCGGTATTGTGTCATAAAGCCAGGAGTGTTATCACATTCTTGGCTGAAAAAAACATCTGTGTTTTGCCTTACCCGGGGAATTAGCTGGATATGAACCCCATTGAAAACCTTTGGGAACTAACGAAACGTGAGATTGCTAAAGAAGTCATCACCACCAAGCGGTAAATGATAGAAACTCTTATCAGAGTATAGCATAATAACCCTAATCTCTGGCACAATGCAAAAATCTGCATTGAAAAGTATGCCCTGACGTTTGGAGGTTGTAATCGCAGCAAAGGGTGTTATTACTAAAAATTAAGATTTTTCCGAAATTGTTGAATAATCACTTTTTATGATAAAAATAAATTGGTATTATTAAATCTATGATAACATAGTTTCTTAATTCTAAATAAAGCACCCCAATCAATAAAAAAAATATTAAAAAACCCAAATTATTTGCTCATTAAATTCATTTAATAATGAAAATTACAGGAAATTCGAAGTGTCCCTAATAATATGGCCACCCACTGTATATATATATATATATATATATATATATATATATATATATATATATATATATATATATATATATATATATATATATATATATATATTTATATATATATATATATATATATATATATATATATATATATATATATATATATATATATATATATATATATATATATATATATACATATATATAAATATATTTATATATATATATATATATAAATATATATATATATATATATATATATATATATATATATATATATATATATATATATATATATATATATATATATATATATATATATATATATATATATATATATATATATATATATATATATATATATATATATATATATATATATATATATATATATATATATATATATATATATATATGTATTATTTTTTAACATCTCATCAAAGATGAAGAAGAATATGGAGGTCTGGGCATTTACGGGGCTGACGACCGTCATAGGCTGGTTTAAGTGATCACTTTACACACGTGTAACATTCCAGATTTCCAGATAATCCAGATTTTGTGAACAAGTATTTGGACACACTCAAAATGTTGTATATATATATATTACTAAAAATCTACACTAATCATGACACGTGTTTCGATGCATTCCACGTCATTTTTAAACACCGTATGTAGTTGGAGCGCTAGGTGTAGCGCAGTCAAGGGATAAGTGGAAAAGAGTCATTACTCATCAGAGTCATTAACAGTCACAAGCTTCAATAATGAGGAATAAGATGAAAATAATTTGAATAAATAAATAAATAAATTCATCCGGGATCAACTGAGGTGGTCTTTTATACAATTCAATCAATCGTAGTGTTTGTTTTTAAAATCCGCAAAATGATTCAAAGACGTTTGAAATTGAATTACATATTCAAAGACACGGGTATAACTGCTCATTACTTGGTCAGGTATTCTGATCATGTATTCAGCGGTCGCATAGGCGAGCTGGGCGCGTGCTGTAACGGGTATGCTCACTCCTCTCTGATCATTACCGACGTCGCCACAACACCGATCCACCAGGGTAGGCAGAGAGGATAGGACGACACACCAATCTGTCTTCTCAAATGATCTTCGGGACTTCCACATTCATGCATCTCTTCGTACATGCCCGACGATTATCACGACTTCCGACCTGTCCACGCCCGAGTATTTGAAATACTTCTTTTCGCCTCATATATTTGTTTAACTTTTCTTTCTTCACTCATTCGATTCACATAAAACTACCTAACTAACTTAGTAATAGAACGCCATACCAAGCTGTCTTCGCACACAATCTTCGCCACTTCCTGACCTGACCACTTTTAAGTACCTGAGATACTTGATCGTGCCAAGTATCCCTCAGTCTTCCTCAACTTGTATTACTAACCACGTTTGCCTCATAATTTTGTCTTACAATCCTTTCTTCACTCATTCGTTCCACATGCCCAAACCATCTCAATACACATTTTATAATTTTATCTTATACTTATGCCTTGCATTTTTTCCTTGTTGGTTCATTTCAAGCTGGGGCACAAAATGCCGAACCCTCTTTTAGTGGAACGGAAGGTCTGTTGACGACAGTCAGCAGTCCACCTTCTCCAGAGGAGTGCAACGTGGTTTCCTCCCAGCAATGAGCAAATGCTGACAGACATGTCAATGATTGGCACACATGTCAACATGTGGGCCAATCAGGAACACACTATCGACCCACACTAGATTATCTCTCCTGTTCTCAACACAGATTAAAATAAAACATCTGTCTTTTAATAGATTACACATAACAAAAATCCACTAAATGATGTATAATCTATGTATTTAATAAGCAAGGTATATAATAAATACAGCTTCCACCTAAAAGAAATCTTTCCATAAGGAAATGTTGTATATAAATACAACATTTTGAGTGTGTCCAAATCTAAATTATCTCCTATTATGAGTTATTTTTCATATTATTTTTTAAATGAAAGAGTGTCTGTTCAATAAAAAACTCTTTTCATCTTACTATATGTACTAAGATGTGTCTCGTGATATTGTAGTCAATTCAAGCAATATGTTTGAATTTGAACAATATATATACAGAAGTTCTAAACATTTGAGTGGTGTGGTTGTCAATCATGGGTAGAATTGGTGAATGTTAGACGTGTGTAAAGTTATCACTTTACCAACCTATTATCCATATCATCATAAACCCAGACTTCCATATCGTAGTTATATAGGAGAAAGTGTCCAAGTGCATTGTTTTACAAAAACGTGATCATTGACTATTTGATATCCTACTAGCTTGGTATTGCCCTGAAAAAATTCCCAAATGATTTTAAACTTGGAAGTATAATATATTGACTTGTTAAAAATGTCCGCCTCCATGGTGTAATGGTTAGCGAGTTTAGCTACCGTCCTGGAGGTCCTGGGTTCGATTCCCAGAGTGGTGATAATAAATATTTGTGATTTTACCCACTATTATTTATTTAATATTACCCTGGACTGGTGCCTGAAGCGCAGGAGTGATCACCTTGCCTTCATGTAAGTAATGATCAAGATAGCACTGCATCAATACAATGCAGTGCCCTATGCACCGTTGGGTGCGGATAAGGGTTGGAAGAAGGAAGAAGTTAAAAATGACTAACTGCATTGATTTTTATTTTCTTACCAAGCAAAAGTGACGTAAATGGCCTTCCTGAACATATTACGTTTTATTGGTTGGTCATTTTCTCCTGTACGACTACGACATATGGAAGTCAAAAAAGAGAAATTACTTAAAAATTGTCCATCGATATTTGTACCCAAACATGGTCGTACACCCGTAAAATGTGATGTATTTTTTAAGGAACATTTCCTTAGAGTATTCCTAGAAGCAGAGTGAGCACATGACCATCACGTCGGGACGACAAGGCACCAGTAGCTGTGGACAGGAAGCCTAAACTCGTAAATTACCAAGGACACGATGACGGGAATCCAAATTGTCATTAATGACATCCATTCCGAGGGGACGCGACACGGAATACTGAACAGATCAAATATTGAACTTGTACGTTTCACAAGCTAAAAAGTTTAAGTTTTTAAGGTAATTTTTTTTTCTACGGGGTTATAATTCGTAGCGAAACGCTGTATAGTTTTAATAAAATCCTGTATTTTAAAAGTTTTACTTGCTAATATATGTGTAGCCAATGCGCATTAAACGAACTGATCGAATTGACCGAATTATATATATATATTATATATATATATATATATATATATATATATATATATATATATATATATATATATATAGACGCTTCCCCTTAAAGGTAGGCACAGAGAATAGAATGCCACCACACCAATCTGTCTATTCAAACAATCTTCGCCTCTTCCGCATTATTATTCCGCCGAGTATTCCGGCCCCAGACCTGATCGGATAAGCGAAGAAATAATAGCGAAACAGTTTAATGAGGCGAATGTGGTTGGCTATAGAATCAAAGGACGACCGAGGAAAACATGGCATTATCAAGTATACATTTTTAGACCATAAAAATTTACAATACAAAGTACACCTACTTAAATTTCGCACAAAAATGATTATGAAATCTCAAAGGTATAATGAATTGTCATAGGTTGTTGTAACTCACCCGTGACCTTATATTACGAGCAGTCATAAATTAAAACGAAATTAAAATAAAGTGATTTAATGGCTCATTGGTGATTCTGCACCGCGCGCCTCAAACTGCTGCAGCGAGCGCTTCGCTTTAGGCGATGCTCATCTACAGAGCCGGCGTTTCCTGTTCCATCTGATTTATCGCGTCCAAGCCGCGTGTTTGGCGGCGAGACGGCGAGCCGGCGCGCTGGTACCAACCCTAATTCAGGCGCCCGCCCCGAAAAGGAAACGACTCCAAAAACTGACGAGGTGCTGTTTAATTTAATAAAGAGTCAAACATTATAATTCACATAAGTTCAGCTGGTACGTATCGCCGCTTTCGTGACAAACTGTCGTTACTAACATTTTGGCATTTTAGAACAGTTTGGATTAGAAATACGAATTTAAGTGTAAATTTTGAACATGTTTATAAAAAAATATCAAATCATTATTTTTCCGTAGTAGATTGAGGAATAAATCAAATAAAAATACTGCAAAACTCATTTATAAAACAATCATTATTCCACACATAGATTACTGCTCAACAAGAAAATTAAATACATTAGAAATTAAACAAAATAAAGAAATGAGGATAGAAGAAGAAATGGTCTTCCTCTGCTTCTTTTCCCACTAACATTCGCCTCATAAATCCGTTTTACCGTTCTTTCCTCACTCATTCGTTCCACATGTCCAAACCATCTCAACACACCTTTCTTAATTTTATCGATAATGCTTATCTCAGCTTTGCATTCCTTCCTTATTTCACTATTCGCACATCTATCAAACATCGTTTTGTCGCATATTCTTCTGAGAGATCGCATTTCGACTGCATTCAGTCTGCTTTCATCCTTCTTTTGCCAACTCCATGTTTCACTTCCATACATTAGAGTTGGAACCAGGACTCCGTTGTGCACTGCCAGTTTAGCTTCCGCTGATAGGTTTTTATTTGCTATAACTGATTTCAGTGCACCATTAACTTTGTTCCCAGCATTCACTCTCCTTTCTAAGTCTTTATCAATCTTTCCATCCCTAGAAAACATACTACCCAAATACAAGAAATCATCTATATTTCATATACATATATATAATGTAAATAATAGTTTTTATTAGTTGTAATATAAACTAACTTTTTTTTTATAATTTAAAAAATATTTCTATGTCTCTTCATAAAAGCGCTTATTTTCCTTATTACGAAATGGGACAGTGAATATTTCGTTGTTCGAATGATTCACAGGGTTCGGGGTAATCGCTCTATGCCGACAGATCACAGCCGAGTGTCATTACACTATTACGATCTACCTGCTCGGCGTGGTATGGTGTGGCATGGTGTGGCATGGAGTGGTATGGCGTTCGTGCCCCGTACCTGACAGTCATGAGGCGATAACGTAATTATAATCTGACTCCAATATTAAATTTAAAAACAGTCAGCCCTATAATTTGTGTATTTGTACGATTGCGCACAGTGTGGTTCAGATCAGGGTATACAATTTATAATAATCTTCTTCTTTTTCTTCATCTTTCTACAGATAATAATAAAAAATAATTTTCTTCTTCCTGGCTCCATCCCAACTTATAGTCTTTGTAGACTGTTAGTGTCAGCTCTCTTCGTTCTCTGGTTGTAGGTCCTTCTATCGTGGACAACTAAATCTAGGTCATGCCAATTTAGGACCCTTTCCTTAAGTTTATTTATTTATTTAAATTTTTAATTAATGTTTTACTTAGTAAATACCACTATTTGCACCAGGATTTAGGACTTTGTATCGTTTTGAGTGTGTCCAAACACTTGCTCACAAATCTGGATTATCTCCAATTATAGGAGTTATTTTTCATATTATTTTTTGACATCTCATCAAAGATGAAGAGGAATATAAAAGAATTTCTGCTCAATAAAAAGCTTCTTTACATCTCACCCATAGATGTCTTTAGTGAAGTTCTAGTGAATCAAAAACAACGTTTTGAAATTGTTTCAAACATATAGAATTTCCAAGAATTTGAGTAATGCGGTTGTCAATAATGGGTAGAATTGGTGAATGTTACACGTGTGTAAAATAATCACTTAAACCAGTCGTCAGCCCCGTAAATGCCCAGACTTCCATATTCTTCTTCATCTTTGATGAGATGTCAAAAAATTATATGAAATATACATAATAACCCCTATAATTGGAGATAATCGGGATTTGTGAACAAGTATTTGGACACATTCAAAATGTTTTATTGTATTTGACATCATAATAAATTTAAATAATTTATAAAGCTTAGGTAATATATCCAAAATTAAACACGGTTGAAGGATTGAATTCTGCTTCGTTTACATATATCGCTCACTCCTTTCAAGAACGTCATAAATCAAAAATCGTCAATTTTCAATTGGACATGTTTTCGGAATGCCTAGAAAATGTACTATATCCCAGCAAAAGAGGCATATTTTAAACTTGATATTAACTCGTTACAGGGCAGAAAGTGTTGTTTTTGCATTTTGAAGAAAAGTTATTTTTTCATTATTTTTTTCAAAATACTAAATATTTTCCAAATGGAGAAAAAACCTTCAGGTTTAACCTAAAAAGATCTGTTGAAGTGGCTTGATATATATTTTTTATTACATTTCATTATATTTTTAAACTTTAAAAACGATCTCCTGAAAAATCAAGTTTTTTGATTTATGACGTTCTTGAAAGGAGTAAGCGATATGTGACGCGTTTTGTCTTGTTAGGATATTATCAAACACGTGTTTGCGTGAACAATTATTTAGACAAATTCAAAATGTTGTAAATAAATCAACTGGTAATGTACTTTTTAGGCACCGTGTCTATTTTCGGGACCATCCATCGAGCCGAACGTGCCCCATACACACCGCGCAACCCGCACTTAGCGATTTAGCCCGACATCGTTCCGTCCTAGTACATGGTACATCGGGCGGGTAATTACGTCCTATGGTCGTCATCGTTGGCGCGTTTTCACGTACGGCCATACGTTTGTCAATGAAACCAGATACAATAATTCACATTCATACAAATATCACCGAGGAATGTCGTAGATGTAAAATGATGTACAAGCTCTTGGGTAATGATCGCTTCCCAAAGGATAAAATGAGTTTCTTAAAAATATATTATATATTCCTTCAAACCCTTGGTGAATAGGGCACTGTATTATATAAACGCAGTGTTATCTTGATCGTTAACACACGAAGGAAAGGTGATCAGCTCTCCGCTTCAAGTACTAGTCCAGGGTGATATTGAATATAAATATTAGAGTGAAAAAATCACTTTTATTTAATTGACCCCCCCTGGGAATAGAACCCAGGACCTCCAGAACGGTAGCCGAGCGTGCTGCCTTAGAGTGCATAGCTTAGAATGGCAAAAAATAAGGATCGTTAAAAATAAAATTTTTCAAATGTACTTTTTGAATGTTAAAATTCGCTTTTAAAATGACTTTATTCGACATCGCAACAAAATGTGTTATTATGCAATTTTAATTTAAATAAAATCATCATTAGGTCATTTCTAGCAACGCAGAACGATAACATATTGAGATCACCGCCTTAAATATTTTAATTTACAATAACGATAACATTGCATCAACTGGCGCAGTGTCCTATGCATCATTCAGTGCAAACAAAACATGATTTTACCCAATCTCCATGAGTCTTTGTGCAATTTTCTGGGTTACGATCATCCTTGGCTCACTCGAGGCTACCAGGAATGCAGAAATACGTGGCATTGAGAGATCACCTTCCTAAAAAATATTTTAATTTACGATTACGATAACATGGCATCAACTGGTGCAGTGCCCTACGCATCATTTAGGACAAAGAATCATGATTTTTAAGCCAATTGACATGCTTCTTTGTGTAATTTTCTGGGTTACGATCATCCTTGGCTCACTTGGAACTACCAGGAATGCAGAACGCCGATGAGTAAGGCGCAATATATCTGCAATCGGTAACTCCATATCGAGGGGCTAGCAGTCGTCGGTCGGCACCCACAGAGCATTAGGCCTCATTAGTATTCCTGGGACGTCCTGGTCTTCGGAAATTCGAGGAGACACGACACTGACATCACCGTCTGCCTCTTGGGGACACCTGGACGAGCATACACTTGTCTCCCTCTAGCAGAGAGAGAGAGAGAGACATCACGATATTATGATGAGTCTACCACAGGTAAAATGTTACCGTATTGTACAACATTGAAAATATTTATTTTATTTTATTTGTTCGGGAATTGTACAGCTTACATATTAAAAAACGATATAATAAACAATAGTTACATTAACAATAATAAACATTACATTACATTAACAAAAATAATTACGTTAAAAAAAAGCCGTTTAAACAATTCCACATTTATGTTATAAAACTATTAAAAAACGTTCAGAGATTTAAAAAAAAAAGGTATGATATAAAATAATAGATTTAGCAGGAAGAAGAAGGCAAGGAGAGGAATTAATGAGGGTGGTTAAAAGATTTTTTACTAGGTTAGAAGTTTAAAAAATATATGTAACGATTTTTACATGAGAATTTTTTTTCTAGGGAAGAAGTTAAAAAAAATATATAACGATAAACTGATATAGGAGGTCCTCACTAAAACGTTATATTTCCAATATAGCACAAAAACATTATTTAAATTCAAATCTGTTATATTTACAACATTTTAAGTGTGTCCAAATATGTATCTGTTCACAAAATCTGGATTATCTCCAATTACTTAGGTTAATTTCATAAATTATCTGGTCAAATTATAAGCTTAAATAATAAAAATGAAAATGGTGTTTTCTGGCGTTTCTCATGTGTGTGATTGTAATTCAGGATTCGGACCTCACATACTAATATAAGAGTTTCTGCTTAGTAAAAAGCTTCTTTACATCTCACCAATAGACGTCTCTAGCGAAGTTTTACTGATTCAAGAACAAGGTTTCTAAATTGGATCAAATATATAGAACTTCCGAGAATTTGAGTAGTGTGGTTGTCAATAATGGGTAGAATTGGTGAATGTTACACGTGTGTAAAGTGATCACTTAAACCAGCCTATGACGGTCGTCAGCCCCGTAAATGCCCAGACTTCCATATTCTTTTTTGTGTATTAATTTTAAATCAAACACAGATTTTTTGAGTCTTCTAAGTTGTATGTTAATAAAATACAACTTAGTAGATTCAAAAAATCTATATTTGATTTAAAATTAATACATAAATTAAAATGCGAGTTCTACAAATTAAACGCCAGATCAATAAATAAAAATTCCATATTCTTCTTCATCTTTGATGAGATGTCAAGACATAATCTGTTCTGTTTACTGTATTCTATCGAAATCTTAATTAAAGTTGCGACAAAACGTGACCAATCCTGTGTTAAACCAATATGAAATCATTAAATCGCACCAAAACGTAACAATTTTACAAGCTAGAATTCCTGATTACTTAAAATCATTTATAATGGAAATGTCACATTTGGTGAGTGACTCAACAATTTTCATTTTTATTTCGTCGCATAATTGTGAATTTCGTGAAGAGCTTTTATATTTACAACATTTTGAGTGTGTCCAAATACTTGTTCACAAATCTGGATTATCTCTAATTAGGAGTTGCTGTTCACATGTTTTTTTTGACATCTCAACAAAGATAAAAAAGAATTGGAAGTCTTGGCATCTACGGGGTAAATTATAGAGTGCTTGAATCACTCGAATTCCACTATAGACATCTATGGTGAGATGAAAGAAGCTTTTTTATTGAGTAGGAACTCTTTCATTTGTATGTGAATTCCAAATCCAGGATTATAATCACATACATGAAAAACGCTAGAAAATAACCTGTTTTTTTATTTTTTTTTATTTAAGCTTATAATTTGACCAGTAATAAGAATTAATTAATTACCAGATTTTTGAACAAGTATTTGGACACACTCAAAATGTTATAAATATTTTTAAATACACACAGCTTTATGAATTTCATAACAAATATATATCATTATCTTAATAAACACTTTTAAATTTTATTAAAATTAAAAACTTAAATATACCACTTTAATGAGTGGTATATTTAAGTATATTTCCTCAAGTGGTAAAAAACGAAGTGTTTTCTTCAATCATTGTAACATGTCTTACCACAAAGTTAATGCCGAAACAATAAATAAAATATTTAATGAGTTTATTTATTGTTTCGGCATTAACTTTGTGGTAAGACATGTTACAATGATTAAAGAAAACACTTTACTACTTTTTTACTACTCAAGTGGTAAAAAACGAAGTGTTTTCTTTAATCATTGTTTAATGAGTTTCATTTAAATACACGACTAGTTTCGAAAACGACAGATGTTTTCATCTTCTGGTACAAATTAATGTTTCAATTTGTACCAGAAGATGAAAACATCTGTAAGTTTTGGAAACTAGTCGTATATATAAATAAAACTCAATAAAGTGGCATATTCAAGTGTTTAATTTTAATAAAATAATCATGTCATTCCACAAAGTTAATGCCGAATCAATAAATAATATAACATTTTTAATTATAAAAGTTGTCCATTTTCAAGATGTTATAATTATTCGCCTCCGTAGTGTAATGGTCAGCACTCTCATCTACCGTTCTGGAGGTCCCGGGTTCGATTCCCAAGGGGGGTAAAATAAATATAAGTGATTTTTTCACTATAATATTTATTCAATATTACCCTGGACTGGTACCTGAGTCGGAGGGCTGATCACCTTTCCTTCATGTGTAAACGATCAAGATAACACTTCGTTTATATGACGCAGTGCCCTATGCACCATTGGGTGCGTATAAGGGTTTATTGTTATTATTATTATTATATTATATATAAGGTCAAGGTGATCAATCACAGCTTGAATAAGTATAAAAGAGTCATAAATGGATAATTTACAAAACTGTATCTGGGGGGTGAGTTTTTTTTTGTAATTTTATATCAATCAATAATATAAACAACATATTTTCTTAAATAAAAAAAATATTTACTCAATGAAATGTTTAATCATGTTGATTTATATCAATGTAACCATCCAGACTCCCCCACATCGCACTGTACGGTCAACCCCATGGTAGACGACTCCCGGGCCGGGTAAACGATCAAGATAACACTGCGTTTATATGACGCAGGTTTGTTTAGGGAGCTGGCAGCCGACAGAAAAGCCTGGAGACAGTTTGTGGACTCCATATGCTCCACCTAGGGAGCGGATATGGTTATATATTATTATTATTATATGACGCAGTGCCCTATGCACCATTGGGGTGCAGGTGAGGGTTTTATTATTTTTTATATATAATTATAAGACATATTTTTATATTAGAATACGTTTGATCGATCGGTTTTTAAGAACGGTTTTTCGTTACAGACTAGACTGGTAGGTAAGTCATATAAATCTTACACAATTTGACAGTAATAAATTATCATATTATAATAAGTTATAATATTTCAGTAAATGTGGGGCATTATATTTTAATAGTTTAAACCGGTTCTAAAGCTTGATTTTTTTTACCATGTAGTATTTTTTAAAGTTAATTTCTTTTTTTATTACTTTGACTGGCGATGACGTGTGGAATTTTTGGCGTAGGCGAATTACAAAGATATAGATTTGTTTATTATTGTACAAATATTTTATTACTAGCAGTTTACTGTCAACTGGTAAAAACTTATTGACGTAATATTTTACCATTTTCATGTATAAAGATATTCAATTATAAGGCATCATATCGCTCACTCCTTTCAAAAACGTGATAAATAAAAAAAACTTGATTTTTCAGAAGAACGTTTTTAAAGTTAAAAAATAAAATACAATGTATTAAAAATAAATTACTAGCCACATATTGAACTTTTTACTGTGCAACAAATCTTTTCAGGTAAAACCTGAATGTTTTTTCTCCATTTGTAAAATATTTAGTATATTTAAAAAAATAATTAAAGAATACCTTTTCTTAAAAATGCACAAACAACACTGGGTTTCTTCACATTTCATTGTTCATTTTTTTGATAGTTATAAAACACTTATGAGCTGCGTTTATATGATGCACTGCAACCGGTGGTGCATAGGGCACTGCATCATATAAACACAGTATAATCTTGATTGTTAACACATGAAGGAAAGGTGATCAGCCCTCCGCTTCAGGTACCAGTCCAGGGTGATATTGAATAAATATTAGAGTGAAAAAATCTCTTATATTATGTTATTTGATTCACCCCTCTGATAATCGAACCTGGGACATCGAACAGAACTGTAGCCCACCGTGCTGACCATTACACTACGGAGGCGGACTAATACTCTTTTTTTAAATATAAATAAATTAGAAATGATTTCATTAAATACAACTAATTAAAAAACTAACCATCACGCCGCTTCACCGCAGGGTAAGGCAGAGAGAATCGAACGCCACACCACTCTGTCTTTGCAAACATTCTTCGCCTCTTCCACATTCGTGCATCTCCTCATACATACCCGACGATTACTACGTCTCATTACATATTTTGTTAATAATTCTGTTCTTCAATGTCCGAATTATGTAAAACTCGTATCTCTAATGTGATTTTGGTAAATTTAAATATTTTTTTATATTAAGAGAGAGAATGTTTTAAAAAAACGAGAGAATGTTTTTTTTTGTCCGCCTCCGTAGTGTAATGGTCAGCACGCTCGGCTACCGTTCTGGAGGTCCCGGGTTCAATTCCCAAGGGGGGTAAAATAAATATTAGTGATTTTTTCACTGTCATATTTATTCAATATTACCCTGGACTGGTACCTGAAGCGGAGGGCTGATCACCTTTCCTTCATGTGTAAACGATCAAGATAACACTGCGTTAATATGACGCAGTGCCCTATGCACCATTGGGGTGCGGATAAGGGTTTTATTATTATTATTATGTTTTTAAAAAAGTACCTACGTAAATGTATTTTGGTGAATACATTTAGAGGTATTAATGAGATTTAAAAAAATGGCCAAATTATGCCTCATTTAAAAACGAATCGGTGAAATATGTATGCATGTAATTACGCTCAAGGCATTGACGTTTTGATTTCAATTCTACGACCATGTTTTGGAGTGCCTCTTATTAAACATATTTTAGTTGAATTTATATTGTACACGGTGTTATAAAATAATTCGACATATTAATAGTGGCCATTCGTACATTTTTAAATAACATTAGAAATATAATAAGCTGAGATAAGCATTATCGATAAAATTAAGAAAGGTGTGTTGAGATGGTTTGGACATGTGGAACGAATGAGTGAGGAAAGATCGGTAAAACAAATTTATGAGGCGAATGTTGGTGGGAAAAGAAGCAGAGGAAGACCGAGAAAAACATGGCACGATCAGGTGTGTCAAATACTTGAAAGTGGTCAGGTTAGGAGTCGTAACAATCGGCGGGTATGTATGAGGAGATGCATGAACGTGGAAGAGGCGAAGAATGTTTGCAAGAACAGAGTGGTGTGGCGCTCTATTCTCTCTGCCTACCCCTGCGGGGAAGCGGCGTGATGGTTAGTTTTTTTTTATTAGAAATATATTCATCTGATTTTTTGACATCTCATCAAAGATGACGAAGAATATGGATGTCTGGGCTTTTACGGGGCTGTCGACCGTCATAGGCTGGTTTAAGTGATCACTTTACACAGTGTAACATTCACCAATTCTACCCATTATTGACAACCACACTACTCTATATAAACGAATATAAAATAAAATAAAAACATATGAGATTGACAAGAACTGTGAATGTGAATGTGATGAAGGGTGTTGATAAGCATAAAAAGTAACGTTTTACGTTTAAATTATGGACATATGTTTTAACGTAGGTATATTATTTAATACAAATATATATTAAAACCCAGTGTTATATTTAAAAAATTTAACTAAAATCGGCCCATTTAATTCACCTGTAGTAAAAATATTTTTTAGATAAGTATTCTTTGCTATTTTTTTACTAAAATATTTTTTTTGATACCCAATACTTGCGTCACAAAAAATAAAATTATTCATAAAGTTCAGTACATTCTACAAGCACTGTCTCTTGATAAACATGGATCAAATAATTCACAGATAATAAATGCGTTTAAAATATACTAAAATATACTAAACTTTTTGGCATCTCAAATGAAGATCATCATAGATGAAACAGAATGTGGAAGTCTTGGTATTTACGGGGCTTACGACCGGTCATAGGCTGGTTACGTGATCACTTGTCACATGTGCAACCTTTGCTATTCTACGCATGATTCCTATATCATCAATCTCCTGACATGGTTCATGAGTTTATGAGTTCACAACAGCCATCTATGTTGGATTGAGAAAAGGTTTTATTTCGAAGAGACTCTTTTTATTTGTATGCGAGCTGCATGAATGGAAAGGAGTTAAAAATATTTTATAATATTTGTTCATTACATATTGCATACATACATAAGTCACGTATATAATATTCCCGATGAGTAATTTCCATTACTCATTTTAACACATTTCGGACGGGTGTTTTTTACGCCTGCGGACCTCTGGCGACGGGATTAAATAATTATGTAAACATAGTTTAGACCTTAACATAAAATTCATATATTTATATCTTTATACTGTATATTGCAATTGCATCTATTGTATGTAATGTAAAAAATTTAATAATTAAAAAAAAAATACAAAAAAAATTTTATGTAGGTACATGTAAGTATTTCGGCTCAACACAGGCCATGCCTAAAGAGCCGTAATACATATAGTAAAAAATGTATGTATCCATGAAATAAAAAATAAAATAAAATAAATGTAAAAATATATAAAAACAGCGCAGAATGTAAAAATACCCTTCCCGTCCTAAAGTATCAATCGACCGAATGGGTAGAAATAGCTTTCCCGTCTTTAGTGTGTTAAGTTAGCCTGCCGGGGTCGACCTATCGGCTTCAATCAACCGCGGCGTGGCCATCCCAATATTCCTAGATCGACGGGCGCGCCAGTTTCGCGGGTGGCTCAATTAGAAGATTAGTATCTTAGGAGAGAGGTCGCCAGTTCGATTCTCGCCTCGGGAACAATCATTACTCGTTTTTTTTATCCCCGCACACTTACAAGCGCGAGTACTGTGAGCGCCTCGCAGTACTACATAGACTGTCGGACGAAATGATAATGCCGATTGTGGAACGTGCCGTATTTTTATTATTATTTAATGGTACATTCAAACTTATAGCCCATATTATTGTTCCGGCGATTTGTCATAGAGTGACTAGTCTCAAAACAGGTTTGTTGTACATATTACACAACCGATAATAATGGCTCTCTAACCGATTATACTAAAATAAAATGAATTTTTCAAATTATTTTTTGACATCTCATCAAAGATGAAGAAGAATATGGAAGTCTGGGCATTTACGGGGCTGACGACCGTCATAGGCATATTTTTCGGCGTTTCTCATGGAGTGAGCGAAATGTCCAGATTTCCATATTCTTCTTCATCTTTGATGCGATGTCAAAAATAATATGAAAATAACTCCTGTAATTGGAGATAATCCAGATTTTGTGACCAAGTATTTGGACACACTCAAAATGTTGTTTCAAAGCTTAATAATAAAAATGAAAATGGTATTTTCTGGCGTTTCTCATGTGTGTGATTATAATCCAGGATTCGGACCTCACATACTAATAAAAGAGTTTCTGCTCAATAAAAAGCTTCTTTTCATCTCACCAATAAATGTCTCTAGTGAAGTTCTAGTAATTCAAGAACACTGTTTCAAAATTGGTTCATATATACTTATACAACTTCCAAGAATTTGAGTAGTGTGGTTGTCAATAATGGGTAGAATTGATGAATGTTACACGTGTGTAAAGTGATCACTTAAACCAGCCTATGTCGGTCGTCAGCCCCGTAAATGCCCAGACCTCCCTATTCTTTTTCATCTTTGATGAGATGTCAAAAAATAATATGAATTTTATGAATTATAATGAAAGTCTCCGATGCGTCGTTTTTAATATTATTAAAATTGTTTTTATATAAATTATCGTGAATTATGAGTGCTTGATACAATATTTTTTCAAAGTTTATTTATTAGTATCATTATTATTTATGAAAACAGAAAAAAACATACGCAGTCATTCATTCAAACCCTTATCCGCACTCCAATGGTGCATAGGGCCTTGCATCATATAAACACAGTGTGATCTTAATAAACTCAAACTAAACTCAAATTAAACTCGTGAAGGAAAGGTGATCAGCCCTCCGCTTCAGGTACCAGTCCAGAGTAATATTGAATAAATATTAGAGTGAAAAAAAATATGTATGTATAAATAAAAAAATATAATATTCAAATTGTTTTCATATAAATTCGCCATTGTCTGTAATGTAATGGTCAGCACGCTCG
This sequence comes from Brachycentrus maculatus, assembly GCF_059751285.1. Lineage (NCBI taxonomy): Eukaryota > Metazoa > Arthropoda > Insecta > Trichoptera > Brachycentridae > Brachycentrus > Brachycentrus maculatus. Next base: position 588,107 of record NW_028281098.1, read on the forward strand.
GCTACCGTTCTGGAGGTCCCGGGTTCGATTCCCAAGGGGGGTAAAACAAATAGAAGTGATTTTTTCACTGTAATATTTATTCAATATTACCATGGACTGGTACCTGAAGCGGAGGGCTGATCACCTTTCCTTCATGTGTAAACGATCAAGATAACACTGCGTTAATATGACACAGTGCCCTATGCACCATTGGGGTGCGGATAAGGGTTTTATATATTACATATTTCATATAAATTATCATGAATTATGAGAACTTGATACTATATTTTTTCAAAGTACCTATATTAGTATCATTATTATTTATGAAAACAAAAAAAAATCCATACGCGGCACGTACACAAAATTATGATAGCGAGATTGAATATTTAAGCCATAATGATCCGTGCGAGTGTCACTGGAGATGTTTAATCGGCGGGTATTTACTAGTGCTAGAGGGCGGTATTGCCAGCCTCAATTTATGGCGTATAAAAATATATCACTCGAGGTGTTGGAGATGTGGCCACACCTTCCCAAACTTTCATTAAATCATTAAATATCTTCAATTAAATAATAATAATGTCCGCCTCCGTAGTGCAATGGTCAGCACGCTCGGCTACCGTTCTGGAGGTCCCGGGTTCGATTCCCAAGGGGGGTAAAAATAAATATAGGTGATTTTTTCACTCTAATATTTATTCAATATTACCATGGGCTGGTACCTGAAGCAAAGGGCTGATCACCTTTCCTTCATAAGTAAAACGATGATGATAACACTGCGTTTATAAGACACAGTGCCCTATGCACCATTGGGGTGCGGATAAGGGTTTTATTATTATTATTATTAAATAATTTAACGATTTTTTAAAAATAAATACATTTATAATTTTATATTTATTTATCACTCACATGTCTGATACATTTATCATCAGAATCCTAACTGTCCATCAAAACTCCTCCCTCCACCTCCTTCCCTAATCTCCCTATTTCCTTTGGCCCTCCTTATTTTCATCTTTTGTAATTTATGTTTATTTGAATGTCAATTTCTAATTTATGTTTTTTAAATGTTCAAGTACTATCTACCTTTTGATTGCAAACAGCTCTATATGGTATCAAACGTTTTGACCAATATCACTGGTCTGTTTTTGGTTGGCTGGAAGATATTGCTTTTTAGCAATAAGCCCGCCAATGTACTTATTTCTTATCCGTAAATGAAGTTTAAATAAATAAATTTATATGTATTATATTTTTATTTAGTATTCGGCTCAACACAGGCCATGCCTAAAGAGCCGTAATACGTATAATAAATGTGTATATGAAATGAATATGTATATTGAATGTATCTATGTATTATGAAAATAAATAAATAAATAAATAAATAAATAAAAAATGTATTTATCACTCACATATTTAGAAATACGTTCTCTCAGATAAATGTGCGGCAAAACGTCATAAGACAAACGGTCTTATTGTGATCAAGGAAAGAATGCTAAGCTGAGATAAGCATTATCGATTTAATTGATAATGCTTATCTCAGTTGTTGTGTGTTGTTGTGTAGGAATTTGAATAGAATGAGTGAAGAAAAAATGGGAAAATAAATTTATGTGGTGAATGGGTCTGGAAATAGACGCAGAGGAAGAGCTCGAAAAACTTGTCACGATCAAGTATTTCAAATACTTGAATGTGGTCGGGTCAAAACAGATTAGTGTGACGTTCTATTCTCTCTGCATACCCCTACAGAGAAAACGCGTTATGGTTAGTTAGTTCTCACCAATATTACATGTTTATTTTCAAAAATAAATATTAATTAAAAAAATAAATGATAACGAAAAATCTGCTAAGGAGAAGTTTTTTGAACGAATGAAATCAAATCGCCCACTCCTTTCAAGAACGTCATAAATCAAAAATCGTCAATTTTCAGTTGTGCATGTTTTCCGAATGCCCAGAAAATTTACTATATCCCAGCAAAAGAGGCATATTTTTAACTTAATATTTACCCTCTACAGGGCAGAAAGTGTTGTTTTTGCATTTTGAGAAAAATGTATCGTTTATTTTTTTTTTTCAATAAACTAAATATTTTTCAAATGCAGAAAAAATTTTCAGGTTTTACCTAAAAAGATCTGTCGCACAGTAAAAAGTTTAATAAGTGGCTTGATATTTATTTTTAATACATTGTATTCTATTTTCAAACTTTAAAAACGTTCTCCTGAAAAATCAAGTTTTTTTATTTATGACGTTCTTGAAAGGAGTGAGCGATATATTATGTACAAATAATACAAATTTTGGAATATGTTTTTCGAAATTTTCAATTTCTTTAAGCGATACTTAAAGAGCTGCGTTTATGTTGACGTTTAGCTAATAGGATATAGTGCGATTATAATTTACTAGACAAATGATGGTTTTATCTTTTTATATGTGGACTTTTTATGTAACAGGGTTAATAAATACGGATATGATATTTGTTAAACGTCAAATTGATAAAAATAAATAAATACGAGATAAAAATGATGAAGTTCAAGGCAAAAGTTTGAGAGCCGGTGGTCTGGGCGTGTCGTCGGCACCTCCAAATGAAAGGGCAGCGAGAATGAGTTATTAGCATTAAATAATAATAATAATAATAATAAAATAATACAGATATATTATTTATTAATAAAAAAACTTCTCAATGGACCCCCCACTCCACCCCTGCCCTGACCTTCAACTGGCCTAACGGAGGTGCGCTTAGCACGCTTGACAATAACCATTAATTACTCATTTATTCACAACATTTTGAGTGTGTTAGAGGAAGAAGAAGACTGTAAAAGTTATGAATTTATAATTAAAATATAACTTACAATGATTAAAGAAAACACTTCGTTTTTTACCACTTGAGTTTTATTATGGACTACATGTTTCAGAAGTTAAACTTCCATCATTCAGGTCTGTATAATAACTAAAATATAAAATATAAAATTGTTCTATAAATAAGGAGAGTGGAAAGTAAGGGGAAGGGGTTAGTCATGGAACGGAGTTTGAAAACAAAGGAAAAATGGAAAGCAATGGCGAAGAATTTTGAAACAATATATTATTTAATAAATTATTATTAGAATTCAGGTTTTTTTGTATTTCTAAATTTTCAAGATAGTTCATAATTTGGCCTTTATATGGAACAAGGTGTAATAATTTTAATTTATGAGAGGGAAATGAGTGATTAGTATCTATTATATGATTTGCAAATTCCGAAAACATGTAATCTGTAATAAAACTCAAGTGGTAAAAAACGAAGTGTTTTCTTTAATCATTGTAACATGTCTTAACACAAAGTTAATGCCGAAACAATAAATAAAATATAACTTAATATAAATGTATTTAAAATCACTATAAATATAATATTGTATCGGGTTGTGGTCCCGTGGTTAGTATCGCGGACTCTTAAGTCAGAGTTTTTCGGTTCGAACCCACTCTACCACAATTTCATATCTGTTTCTTATAATGAGCTGCTTGGGCTAACATAAATAGATTTATATTATCCACTGACACTTCGTGATGGAATTGCATTTTTAATATGTTATTAGATTAAAACCAATATTTTTAGCTTTTCCACTTTATTTCTATTTGACCAGCGACCGGGTTTCGTCGTTACCGACATCATCAGACTGGTCTGATGATGTCGGTAACGACGAAACCCGGTCGCTGGTCAAATAAAAATAAAGTGGAAAAGCTAAAAATATTGGTTTTAATCTAATAACATATCACATAAATAGTATGAAATTGAAATATTTGTGTAAACAGTAAAAACACAAATATTTCTATGAAATTAAATTAAAAATAATTTATAGTGATTTTAAAACAAAGTTATATTTTAAGTATTAAATGGAAAATCACAAAGTTATTGCTTCAAATATAAATTAAAGTTATGAATTTGAATAAAAAAGGTAGGTACTGATACATTGATGATAATAAATAAAAATAATGAATTATTCACAACTTGTTGGGTGTGTCCAAATACTTGTTCACAAATCTGGATTTTATCCTTCATCAAAAATCTTATCAGCATCCTATGGTGCATAGGGCACTGCATCATATAACCATTGATGATAATTAATAATAATTTTAATAAATTCACATCGTCTTTGGTGAGTTTATAATACTTGTTACCAAATCTGGATTTTATCATTCTTCAAAAACCTTATCCGCATCTTATGGTGCATAGGGAGCTGCATCATATAGACGCAGTGTTATATTGTGAGGAAAGGTGAGGATTCGTTGGGATGGAGACAGGAAGAAGAAGAGTGTAATAGTTATTTATTTTATTAAAATACTGAAACATTGATGATAATATAATAAATTTTAATAAATAACATCTTCACAACATTTCAAGTGTATCCGTGTCCAAAATACTTGTTCGCAAATCTGGGTTTTCAGCACTTAGGAGTTATTTACATTGATAATTCAGTAATATAATGTGTAAGTCAGATAAATTGTCAGTAGAAAACTGAAATCGAATAAATATTAGAGTGAAAAAAATCACTTCGCAGTCAAATCTGGGAATTGAGCCCTGGACCTCCAGAACGATAACAGAGCGCTATGTCCACCTTCGTCATCATCATCTTCTAAAGGCAGCGCCTTGTTGTGTCAGCCACTTGTCTCTGTCAGTCGCCATCCTCTTGAGCTGCGAATAGGAGGAGACGTCCATGAGCCGCTTCAAATCCTGGAAGTATGAAGTTCTTGGGCGGCCTCTTGTTCGTTTTCCCAGAAGATGTTGCTAAGAAAGGTGCTATGTCTAATTGAGTGCCCTATTAGCTTGGCCTTCCTCTTCAAAATATGGTTTATAAGCTCTCTTCTTTCTTTTACGTCCTGCAACACCTTTTCGTTGGTCTTCCTTACGACCCATGATGTTTTGGTCATCTTCCTCCAAACCCACATCTCAAATGCTTCAAGCCGGTCTTTTTCGTACTTTTGGATGGTCCAGGTTTCACACCCATACAACAAAACACTCCAAACAAAAGCCTTTATGAATCCTTTTCTTACTTCAATTTTTAAATGTTTGTTTGACCTTCCACCTTCGTAGTGTTATATAAATAAAATATATAATAAATAACAATTCATACAAGACACAACTTTATTTTTTGCCGATCAGTCAAGTCAAGTCGATCTATGGAACTGGGCTATCGACATACGGAACATCCCTACGAATCTCGGCGGTCGAAAGGAACGAAGGTCTGTCGAAAGACAATGTCGATTGGAGACCTTCAAGTATGGAAATGAGGCACCTATTTTCCGAGTGAAGATTGCGCAAACGGCTCGAGTGATTTCACAAAAGCCGAGAGGAAAAAAGCGCACTAGATCCGACCGACTGCGGGTAATATTGTTACCAAACCGACGCTACAAGTAAACCACTCCATTGTCTTTACCCGACCTAATGATCCACTTTGAACAATTAACTTCTTTCGCGATAAATGAAACAGTTTAATAGTTTATTAGAACACATCACTGTCAGTACTAAATGGATGTGTGTACTATTTTTAATTAAAAAAAATACATACCGCTCACTCCTTTCAACAACGTCATATCGCTCACTCCTTTCAAGAACGTCATAAATAAAAAAAACTTGATTTTTCAGGAGAACGTTATTAAAGTTTAAAAATATAATACAATGTTTCAAAAATAAATATCAAGCCACTTATTGTACTTTTTACTGTGCAACAGATCTTTTTAGGTAAAACCTGAAGGTTTTTTCTCCATTTGAAAAATATTTAGCATATTTTAAAAAATGATTTCTTCAAAATGCAAAAGCTATATTTTTGCCCTGTAGCGGGTAAATTTTAAGTAAAAAATATGCATCTTTTGCTGGGATATAGTACATTTTCTGGGCATTCCGAAAACATGCACAACTGAAAATTGTCGATTTTTGATTTATGACGTTCTTGAAAGGAGTGAGCGATATGTCAAAAAACTTGATTTTTCAGGAGATTGATTTCAAAGTTTAAAAATATAATAAAATGTATTTAAAATAAATAGCAAGCCATATTATTTTTTGACATCTCATCAAAGATAAAGAAGAATATGGAAGTCTGAGTATTTACAGGGCTGGCGACCGTCATAGGCTGGTTTAGGACGGTCGTCAGCCCCGTAAATGCCCAGACTTCTAAATGTAAATGCCCATATTCTTCTTCATCTTTGATGAAATGTCAAAAAATAATATGAAAATAACTCCTGTAATTGGAGATAATCCAGATTTTGTGAACAAGTATTTGGACACACTCAAAATGTTGTAAATATCAAGCCACTTATTGAACTTTTTACTGTGCAACAGATCTTTTAAGGTAAAATCCGAATGTTTTTTTTCTCCATTTGAAAAATATTTAGTATATTTTTTAAAAATAATTAAACAATATATTTTCTTCAAAATGCAAGAGCAACACTTTCTGCCCTGTAGCGGGTAAATATTATGTTAAAAATATGCCGCTTTTGGTGGGATATAGTACATTTTCTGGGCAATTCGAAAACATGCACAACTGAAAATTGACGATTTATGATATTTGACGTTGTTGAAAGGAGTGAGCGATATATATTAAGATTTCAATGATAAGTTTCTTCAATTTTATTCTTTGCTATTATATGAGTCGTCATTGGCTGGATTTATGTAAATACTGAATAAAATTCCCCATTGGTAGGCAACTAGAAACTGCTGAAATGCGAATGGTTAGATGGTCAGCTGGAATGTCCCTTAGAGGCAAAATAAATTGTTCAAGCAAGCCTGGGTGTAACAGGCATCAAAAGTAAGGTAGAGGAGAGGCAATGGAGATGGTTTAGGCACATATAACCCACCATCAGCTGGATTAATTTAACCACTGAGTGATATTTACCATTCTATCAACTCTAGGCAATTGGAAACTGCTGAAATGTGAATTCTTAGATGGCCAGCTTGAGTGTCCCTTAGAGATAAAGTAAAGAGATCATGCATTCGTGGAAGCCTGGTTGTAACAGGCATCAATAGTAAGGTAGAGGAAAGGCAATTGAGATGGTATGGGCACATAGGACGTAGAGAACCTGAATATATTGTGAACCAGGCAATCGCCATGGATCTTCCTCAAATGGCATCTAGAGGAAGACCAAAGAATTCATGGATGCTGCAGAAAGATAACATGATTCGAAGGCATGGCGTAGGTGATGCCATCCATGATAGAAGAACTAGATCTTAGGTGACGTTGTCAATGATGACAAATACAAAGTCATGGTTTTTGAGATGGTTTGGGCATGGGAATCGAATGAAGAAGAACAGTTAAAAAAATCACGAAGCGAATTTACTTGGTATTAGAAGCAGAGGAAAACTTGCACCCTTATTATTTATTCAGAAAGTAGTCAAGTCACGAGTCGAAATAATCGGTGTCAATGTATGAGGAGATGCACGAATGTGGAAGATGCGAGAATTGTTTGGAAAGACAGATTAGTGTGGCATTCTTTCTCACTGCCTACCCCTGTGGGGAAGCAACATGATGTATTAGTTTTAAAAAAAAATTATTGCAATAAAAAAAAAAATTTGAATGACGGATTTGCGATGAAAACTTTCCACATAAAAAACTTACTTACTAACCATCACGCTGCTTCACCGCATGAGTAGGCAGAGAGAATAGAACGCCACTTCAATCTGTCTTTACAAACAATCTTTGCCTCTTTCAGATTCGTACATCTTCTCAAATATCCAACTCCAAAATACACATATTGATATATATTTTTAAAAATCTTTATCGAGACATTTCGAGAAACTCTTCGCAAAATTTCGTCACACGGAGATCGCACATTAGAGCAGTGACCGGCTAACTTGAAAAATTAGGCGTTACAATATTTCCTCATCCCGGTTTTGAACCCTTGACACGCAGTTCATTACACAAACACCTCCGCGGCGGGCTGTCTCATAAAAAATAAAATATTGTGAAATAAGTCCGAAAGGGTCCGTCTGATTTATCGCCCTTTAATGAAGCTCGGTTCGGTCGGGGGCGGTGCCATTATATATTATACAATAAACATAAATTTGAAGCGTTTAATAATATAAATAAATAAATAAATAAACTCTGGATTATAAATATTGGAGAGGGTCCATTATAGTACCACAATACAAGATTGATGAAAAGGCACCTTTGTTGGGGGAAAAATTTAATAATATTTTTATGAATTTTATAGCCATATATGTATTTATGGGTAGGTACTCATGATATGTGGTTGGAGAGCAGGTGTGTGAATCTGGGGTCGAATAACAAAATATCATATCGTAGTCATACAGGAGAAAGTGACTTGTTTTACAAAAACGTGATAATTGACTATTTGATATCTTATTAGCTGAATATTGCCCCGAAAAATTCCCGAGGGATTTTAAACTTGGAAGTATAATATTTTGACTTGTTAAAAATGACTGCATTGGTGTTTATTTTCTTCCCAAGCAAAAGCGACTTAAATGACCCTCCTGGGCATTTTACGTTTTGGTAGTTGGTCACTTTCTTTTGTACGATATCAGTAATATATTTACGACATTTTGAGGGTGTCCAAATACTTGTTCACAAATCTGGATTATCTTACTGTAATACCCAGTCTTTCAGATTATTTTTTTTAATTTAAAACACCCCTTTTGTATTGAAAAGGTTAGTTTATCTTCGAAATAAATGTATTGTATTGAGAAGAAAAGAGTAATTGAAGGGAATAAAAAAGAGAAATTTTAGTTTAATATACATTTTTTAAAATATATTCTTTCCACACCCAATGGTGCACATAGGGCACTGCATCATATAAACGCAGTGTTATCTTAATCGTTAACACATGGACTCAGCTTCAGATACCTATTCAGGGTAATATTAAATAATTAGTGAAAAAATCACTTATATTTATTTAGCCCCCCCCTGGGAATCGAACACGGAACCTCTAGTATAGGCGGACAGTATTTATTATAAAATAAAACAAATCACAATTATTCTTTATTTATTTTAATTATTATTATTATTATATTTTTTTTTTAATGGGCGCAGAGACACGTGTGGCTTCTTCCGCAGCCGGTCGCGTATTGAATTGTATGTTTCGGGGTACACCCGTAAGGTAACACCAAATCGATCCGATATATCATTGGATGATGTTAAGCAGAATCAATATTTATTTTTGTATTATTTATTTAGTTCTCCGTTCAGTCAGTGCCAGATTTCATTGTTTCGCAACCAGTATCGTTCGGTTTATAGCTCGTCCGACCCAGTGGTGCACGGTGGACGCAGCGTGCGTGTAATAGCCACACGGCTAGAGCTGTTTCATTCCAGCGGCAGCGTCCATTTCACCATCTTGATTTACCACTGTATTAAGAACGAATTAATTTTCCGCACTTTACACATGTGTACATATTTACACACACTAAGTGTCTACACAGCCAATAAATCGCCGGTCCATCGTATATCTTTATTCACAGCGTTTTGGGTACGTTCAAATCCTTGTTCACAATTCGCTCACTCCTTACATGAACGTCATAAATCAAAAAACTTGATTTTGCAAGAGAACGTTTATAAAGTTAAAAAATTAAATACAACGTTTTAAAAATAAATATCAAGCCACTTATTGAACTTTTTACTGTGCAACAGATATTTTTAGGTAAAACCTGAAGGTTTTTTCTCCATTTGAAAAATATTTAGTATATTTAAAAAAATAGTTAAACAATACCTCTTCTTCAAAATGCAAAAACAACACTTTCTGCTCTGTAGCGGGTAGGTAAATATTTAGTTAAAAATATACCGCTTTTACTGGGATATAGTACATTTTCCGGGCATTCCGAAAACATGCACAGCTGAAAATTGACGATTTTTTATGTATGACGTTCTTGAAAGGAGTGAGCGAATTCTGGGAATTTCTTTATATATATACATATTTTGACATCTCAATTTAGAATAAAAATAATACGAAGGTCTGGGTGTTTACAGGGCTTACGACCCCACAGAGAATATATTCAACATGTGACAGTGAAACGACTGCTAAAATAATCTTTACATATGCATTTAAAAGTTTCTCTCACATAACACAAGAAAGCAACTTAGGTTCCATTTTTCAATTTCGACATCTCAACATAGGTGAAGAAGAATTTGCGAGTCTGTTTACAGGGCTTACGACCCGTCATATGTCTTATGAATGGTGAAAGTTATGTATGTATATATATATATATATATATATATATATATATATATATATATATATATATATATATATATATATATATATATATATATATATATATATATATATATATATATATATATATATATATATATGGAAGTTCAATATATATTAACCAATTTTGAAACATTGTTCTTGAATCACTAGAACTTCACTAGAGACATCTATTGGTGAGATGAAAAGAAGCTTTTTATTAAGCAGAAACTCTTTCATTAGTATGTGAGGTCCGAATCCTGGATCATAATCACACACTTGAGAAACGCCACTAAACAACATTTTCATTTTTATTATTTAAGCTTATAATTTGACCAGAAAAATTATTTACAACATTTCGAGTGTGTCCAAATACTTGAACAACTATTTGGACTATTTGGACTATTTTGGATATATATATTATATGCTGATATATATATATATATATATATATATATATATATATATATATATATATATATATATATATATATATATATATATATATATATATATATATATATATCAGCATATACTATATGGAGCATAAGCATAGACTTGTACACAAGTAAACATGGTTTGTATCCAAGTGGAGGAGATCTCATGCGTGATACATTCATGGAGGAGTTAGTAAATTAATAAAATATCTTAATTGGTATTTAATTTATGCGGTAGGTGGTATATGGAACATGATGGATGTCCGAGCTATTATCTTGTTAACTAAACGCCTGTAATTGTTATAGCTTTCACGCTACCTGACTTCCTATACCATACTTAGTTGCACACAAAATTCGTTAAGGAATTTCATAACTAGATTGTATGATATAAATAAAAAATTTACATATCGCTCACTCCTTTCAACAACGTCATATTTAAAAAAAAAACTTGATTTTGCAGGAGAACGTTTTTAAAGTCTAAAAATATAGTACAATGTATTAAAAATAAATATCAAGCCAATTATTAAACATTTTACTGTGCAATAGATCTTTTAAGGTAAAACCTGAATGTTTTTTCTCCATTTGAAAAATATTTAGTCTTTTTATAAAAATAATTAAACAATACCTTTTCTTCAAAATGCAAAAACAGAACTTTCTGCCCTGTAGCGGGTTAATATTAAGTTAAAAATATGCCGCTTTTGCTGGGATATAGTACATTTTCTGGGCATTCTGAAAAAATGCACAACTAAAAATTTACGATTTTTGATTTGTGACGTTGTTGAAATAGTGAGCGATATCAGAAACTAGTTTTATTTTTCATTAACTAATTCGAAAGTCACTCATCTCTATTTTTAATTCAAGTTTAACTTAGTAATGCGGTGTTTGAAAATGATGCGGAATGCATCGAAACACGTGTCACACAATAGATTTCAAGAAAAAGTTGTATTTTCAAAATAAAACTTAAATTAAAAATAGGTTTTTTAGACGAAGTCCATTTTTATTTTGAGTCGTACAGTGGTTAGTGTATAATAAATACGTTTGCATGGACTTGGATCAACACTCGGTGACGAAACTGGCTTATCCGTGGGAAAATCGCAATTTTTCCCTTGCGTGTTTTTTTTATATCTTTATAAACGATACAATTTAACTTAAATATGACCATATTGAACCAAACTCAGCAAAATACACTGAGCTTTCTAAATAATTCCACGTGACACGAAATAGTTTTCATACTTTTTGGGTAGAATATCCAAAATTAAGCAAGGTTATTGAATTGAATTGTACTTTTATTTACATTTACATGATAATATGTGACGCGTTTCGTCTTATTAAGACATTATCAAACACTAGTACTAAATTATGGCTTAATAAGACGAAACACGTCACATATTATCACATATAAGCAAATAAAAGTAGAATTCAATCCAATAACCGTGTTTAATTTTGGATATATTACTCAACAATTTAAAATGGAATTCTACCAACTGTCTGCAGTTACAATAAATAGTTTTCATACATGAACTGTGAATAAAACTCCAAAAATGGTAAAGATAAAAAACACTTTCAAGCTAAGATTAAATTTAATTTTTGTTTCCATATTATATTTTATAGTATGGAACATTTTGGCAACCAGACGATCGCCATCTTCCTCGGAATTTCCAGAGAATTTTCCTAGAGACATCTATTGGTGAGATGAAAAAGCTTTTTTTGAGCAGAAATTCCTTTATTTTATGATATTTACTCATAAATGCTCAGACCTCCATATTCTTCTTCAACTATGTTGAGATGTCGAAAAAATAGAGATAATCCAGATTTGTGAACAAGTATTTGGACACACTCAAAATGTTGTAAATTTAAGTTTAGTTTTTTAAACTAATAGAATTTTTATTTTGTATTTTTTATTGTTTTGGCGTTTAATTTGTAGAACTCCATTTTAATTTATGTTTTAATTTTAAATCAAACAAAGATTTATTGAGTGTACTAAGTTGTATTTTATTAACAAAAACACATAAAAAATAATATTGTGACAGTTGTTTCGCCTTGTTAGGGCATTATCAAACGCATTTCCTTTGATAATGCCCTAACAAGGCGAAAAAATTGTCACAAAATTAATTTTTATGTGTTTTTGTAAATAAAATACAACTTAGTAAACTCAAAAAATCTGTGATTGATTTAAAAATAGTACATACATTCAAACATATTGATGCCCGGTTAAAAAGTCCATTAAAAAGTCAATTAAGCAATGCGGGTGCGATTGTTGTATGGAATATTTAATATCGAGTACCAGGGCAGCATGAGCGCGCTAGTTGAGTGACCCGAGCTCAGTGAAGCGATTAGCAGTTCAAGAGAAGAGAGCGATTAGAGCCACAACTTAACGTGAACTGGAGAGAAAAATGTGAAAAGCGCGCTACTTGAACCGTGGCGACCCTCCCGTCGCGGGACCTCACTACCGGGGGGCTACAAACTGTATTCCGGTTCACCTAGCACAGGGTGATCTTCAAGTCTCGGGGTAAAGTTATACGAGTCTAGATTCGGCATAAATAAGTACAACATTTTGAGTGTGTCCAAATACTTGTTCAAATATTCTGTATTATCTCCAATTACAGGAGTTATTTTCATATTAATTTTTGACATCTCATCAAAGATAAAGAAGAATATCGAAGTCTTGGCATTTACGAGGCTGACGACCGTCATATGCTGGTTTAAGTGATCACTTTACACACGTGTAACATTCACCAATTCTACCCATTATTGACAACCACACTACTAAAATTCTTGGAAGTTCTATTTTTATGAATCAATTTTGAAACATTTTAAAATTGATTCATATATATTGAACTTCCAAGAATTTGAGTAGTGTGGTTGTCAATAATGGGTAGAATTGGTGAATGTTACACGTGTGTAAAGTGATCACTTAAACCAGCCAATGACGGCCGTCAGCCCCGTTAATACCCAGACTTCCATATTCTTCTTCATATTTGATGAGATGTCTAAAAATAATAAAAATATAAGTGTTTTTTTTTACTGTATTATTTATTAAATATTACCCTGGTCTGGTACCTAAAGCGGAGGGCTGTTCACCTTTCCTTCATGTGTAAACGGTCAAGATAACACTGCGTTTATGTGACGCAGTGCCCTATGCACCATTGGGATGCGGATCAGGGTTTTCTCTGTCTTAAATCTCATTTATGATTTTTTTATTTTTTTATTTTTATTTGTATACATTTATTGAAATCACAATTTATACATATTTAGAATATTTTTTTTGCAGAGACCCACCAAGCCACCTTGTTTTGTAAACAACCTGTAGCACAGCACAGCCGTGCCATACTTGAGTAAAAAGTAGAAACTGCAAGAACGAGAAGCACGATAATAATAATGATGAAGAAAAAAAAACGTGGGAAAATTGAGAAAAATCTCTCACGCCTCTCACAATAGCTACTGAACTCATATACACACGAGACCAATACGTACGTATATATGTAACATACAAGCTGATTAACCCACACACACACACGCGCGAGCGAGTAACTACTCCTAAATACATGTATCTACAAGTCTATTTCGTCATCTACTTCATCCGCTTTCTAGCCGCTGGTTGATGAAGGCCTTTACCTTCTTTAAATCTTTATACAGCGTTAACCAGTATCCATTTCTGATATCCTGGTACTTTTATATTAATATTTTTATATTTTGTTACTGTTTCTTATTACCAACGAATAGTGCAAAGGGCACTGCGTTAGATAATAATTCTAAAAACATGTATCTACAAGTCTATTTCGTCATCCGCAAGTTGATGAAGGCCTTTACCAACCTCTGTACAGCGTTAACCAGTATACATTTCTGATATCCTGGTACTTTTATATTCATATTTTTTATATTTTGTTACTGTTTCTTATTACCAACGAATAGTGCAAAGGGCGTTAGATAATGATTCTAAAAACATGTATCTAGAGTTATATTTCGTCATCCGTAAGTTTATGAAGGCATTTACTAATCTCTATACAGTGTTAACCAGTATCCATTTCTGATATCCTGGTACTACTATGTACATATTTTTATAATTTATTATGTGTTCATGTGACCAGAATGGTGCAAAGGGCACCGTGACAGATAATGTTTATAAATACATCTATGTACAAGTCTATTTCGTCAACTAATTCAACCTTTAGTTGTTGATGGAAGCCTACGAATCTTTGGAATGTAGGTGTAATGATATGTCCATTTTGATTGATGTAAGCCTCCACGAATCTTAAAACGTTTTCCAGTCTCCAATACTGTTATCCTGGTAGTAAAAAAATGTTATTCATTCTAATTTGTCTTTTACGCAATGGTGCATAGAGCACTGCGTCATTGGTATGTCACATTGACCATAAAGTAAAAGAAGGGAAATCCTTACGCTTGAAAAATACATCATACATTTAAATTTTAGCAGTGAAACTTTTTCGGCGGCGATTCGATAATAGCTAATTGAAAATTCAAGGACGCGTCACGTTTATTAGGAAAACTTCGTTTTGGAAGAGAGAAGAAAGATATAACGTAGAGAGGAAGAAACAGAGAGATATACTTTCAGATTTTAACTAGATCAGGGAAGGATACAAGGTGTGAGGATAAGATTAATATATGTTATATATTTTTATGTAGTATTTGTTACAAGGTCAAATATTAATGTGATTTCAGAAGACGTGTGTATGAATCAGAATGAACTTCCAGCTGCATTGTTTGTGAATGGACTGCCAATTGCCAAGGAAGACTACACGACAACAATTGAAATGTTTAACTACTGATTCAATTCATATCATGATTGGCCACAAACAATTCTCCAGACTCTAGGTCATGATTTCGTACACCACATTTTTTAACCCAATAAAAATGCATTATTCAGAATAAACGTTTCGTAATCTATGTATAGTAAAAATACTAAAATAATAATTGATTTATTATTTGGAGAAATAAAAATACTTTGTGTTCTGATCCACTCACATTTTTATTAACCAACTAGTTTCGGCAACAACCTGTTGCCCTCTTCAGGGTTACATTTATTACTAGTAATAAATGTAACCCCTATAATCTTCTTCCTGGCTTCATCCCAACTTATCATATTTGTCGACTGTTGGGGTCAGCTCTCCTCGTCCTCAGGTTTTAGTTCTTTCTATCATGGGTAAAGTCACCTAGGCCATGCCTTCAAATCATGTTATCTTCTGTAGCATCCATGAATTCGTTGGTCTTCCTCTAGATCCCTTTCGAGGGAGATCCATGGCGATTGCCTGGTTCATAATATGATCAGATTCTCTGCATCATATGTGCCCATATAATCTCAATAACCTTTCCTCTACCTTACTTTTGATGCCTTTTACAGCCAGGCTTCCGTGAATGCGTGAACTCTTTATTTTGTCTCTAAGGGACACTCCAGCTGACCATCTAAGCAATGCATTTCAGCAGTATAGTTGCTTGAAGTTGATGGAATGGTAAATTTTACTCAGTATTTATATTAATCCAACCAATGACGGGTCGTAAGCCCTGTAAATGCCCAGCTTTTGCCATATCAAAAGGATACATTACCTATGTTGAGATATCAATAAAATTCCCGCTGTAGTAATGAAATATTATCTCCCAGTTTGATCTCAGCGAATTGAATAAGTACTCGTATTTTTGCAACGCCATTCTCTTATGCGCATAGAAGGTCACATTGCATTCGATGTGTTGAAATTTTTAAGTAGCGAATTCGCAAAAATGTCTGAACATGTTTTTTTTAAAAGCTGTATCGGGTGAAGCATACTAATAATCTGTGTTGTAGATACCATGAGGAAACCAATTGGAGTTATTTCTACCATCAATATCTGAACTATCCAGGCAAGCTATAAACCAATCTTGAATGTGTATTTTTTTTTAGATTTTTGACATCCCAAAATAGATGAAAGCAGGAATTATAACCTGACATAGGCTGGTTAAGTGATCACCTTACACACGAGCAACATTTCTACATTGACAACCGCACTACTCAAATATTTGAAACCCCCACATACATCATTCATCTTGTATTTATTTGTAGGCAGTGACAAGGATATTGAAAGCTTTTAAATTTAAAAATATCAGAACTTAAATCATACAAAAACAACGAAAAATTGCTTAGCAAGAAAAGGTCTGTCAGGAAGCCTAGATGCTTCTGTATCAGATTTGGGAACGCGGTGGGACAGCTCTCAATAAATATGACACTGCACATGCGAGTTCACTAGAGCCATGTATGGTTCAGTTAGGAATGTTTTTATTTAGCAGATACTCTTTTATTTGGATGTTTGCAAGATACTTTGGTGGCCATCTTGAAGAGGAAACAATCGACCTTGAAAAGTGAAGGGATAAAAAAAATAATATACCAGGAGGTCAGAATGGATCAGAGGATATCAAACAAACCGAGGAAGGTGGACAGACGATAGTGTTGCTGAAGCCTGCTGGTGATCCCTGGGTAGCAAAAACTACTACAGATTAACTACAAATGGTCTAATGTTGAATGAATTTAATAATACGAGTATTTAAAGTTAGTTTCCTACTTCGATTGCCATCTTGCAGAGGAAACAATCAAATTCTAAATATGAAGAGATTAGTACAAGCGGTTCAAGAACATTAGTTGTTGGTATATTGATACCAGGAGTTCAGAATGGATGAGGAGATATCAAACAAACCGAGGAAGGTGGACAGACGACAGTGTTGTTGAAGCCTGCAGGTGATCCCTGGGTAGCAATAATTACCGCGGAATAACCGCAAACGGTCTAACGGTGAATGAAAATAATAAGAGCATTTACAGTTAGTTTCCTACTTCGGCGGCCATCTTGCCAGGGAAACAATCGAACGGAGCGTTCGTGTTACATTGTCCCAGCGCGGGAAATTCTCACAAGAAAATCTCACGTCTAGAAAGGCATTTCGTATACATAAAATTATACAGATTAACAGTTAAATGATTAATGCCCGATTTCGAAGCACCTTATTTGAAATATGTGTAACGTGTAATAGTTATTAATAGTAATTAATATAGGCACATATAACCTCATCATCCCCGGATGCTGGACGATGTACACCTCAAGGCAACAACTAGAAACTGCTGAATATGTACAAATACTTAGATGGTAAGCTGGAATGTCCCTTAGAGACAAAATAAATATGTTTCCAATCACTCATCATCCCTGATCCCTTTTGACTGTGACTGCCAATCAACACAAAAAATAAATAAAGCCACTTGAGATCTACCCAAGCTCATTTGCTTAACTGTCAAAATATTTTGAATATTGTTCAGTAGATAGTGTTTTAGTGTTAATCAGTCTTGATAAAGAAGCAGTTAGCTTTGAAACCGGTA
The DNA here is from genome assembly GCF_059751285.1 of Brachycentrus maculatus. NCBI lineage: Eukaryota > Metazoa > Arthropoda > Insecta > Trichoptera > Brachycentridae > Brachycentrus > Brachycentrus maculatus. The sequence continues at coordinate 606,017 of NW_028281098.1, forward strand.
GACATTATAATTAAGTTATAATAAACGATTTATAGTGATTTTAATACAAAGTTACATTTTAATTATAAAATGGAAAACCACAAAGTTAGTGCTTCAAATAGAAATTTTACAAAATAAAGAGTTCACCTATTCGTGGAAGCCTGGCAGTAACAGGCATCAATAGTAAGGTAGAGGACAGACGATTGAGATGGTATTGGCACATAGGTGGCAGAGAATCTGATCATATTATAAATCGCGCGATCGCTTTTGGATCTTCCTCGAAAGGCATCTATCTAGAGGAAGACCCAAGAATTCATGGATGCTGCAGGAAGATAACATGAATCGAAGACATGGCCTAGGTGATGCTGTCCATGACAGAAGGACCTACAACCTGAGGACGAGGGTAGCTGACACCAACAATCTACAAATACAGATGGATACAGACATATTCGGATGGAGCCAGGAAAAATAAGAGTGTAGTATAGTAGTTATTAATTTGATCAAAATACTGATACGCCGATGTTTATTGTTAAAAGTAAAAATATATAGACAACGTTTTGAGTGTGTCCAAATACTTGTTCACAAATCTGGGCATCTCGATCAATTAGGAGTTATTTTTTCATTTTTTACATATCAAATATGTAAAAATTACTATTTTATAGAATAAAATAACAACAATTTAGTTTTTCCACATTAATTTTATAACTAACTAACTAACTAACCATCACGCCGCTTCCCCGCAGGGGTAGGCAGAGAGAATCGAACGCCACACCACTCTGTCTTTGCAAACATTCTTTGCCTCTTCTACATTCATGCATCTCCTCATACATACCCGACGATTATTACGACTCCTGACCCGGCCGCTTTCAAGTATTTGACACACCTGATTGTGCCAAGTTTTCCTCGATTAATTGATTTTATTTCACCAGCAAACTGGGTTTCGTCGTAACCGACATTATCAGACTGATGTCGGTTACGGCGGTTGCTGATTAAATAAAATTGATGTGGAATAAACTATATGCTTAGTTGTTATTTTATTCCGATTTTTATTATATTTATGTCTATAAGGAGGTAAATTTTTACAGGTGAATTTATGATATTTTAGACGTTTATTATTTTATTAAAATTCCACAAATTTCCTTAGATTGCTATCTTAATGACTGAATTTAGAAACCATCCTCGACTTGCCCATAACCTTTGGACATTATCACCCATTCTCTCATTTCTCACACGATCGTATCACACTTAACCTGATTTCATCTCGAGTAGATGCATACTAAATAGTTTCTCTGCAATATTTGCTCTATCTTTCTTCTCTCCTCTGCTTTCTGCTGCCCTGATCACTCTCGAAGCGAAAACAGTCAATATGCACAATATTTTGAGTGTGTTCAAATACTTGTTCACAAATCTGAGTGCCTTCACTTAAGGGGATATTCGAAAGCAAAGATAAGCGAGTGGTTTGGCCTAGAATTTTCACTCATGAATCACATGAAATTAAAGTAACTTTAAACATGAGTAAATCCACTCACGAGTAGGCATAGGCTATGAAACTCATAAAGTTGAAGCCTGAGTAGGGTCATGATAAGCGGTGTTGCATAAACCGTAGCTAGATTTCAGAGTCACTTGGACGTTATCTTGAGATTATTGATAGGTGTATGTAGAAGTTTCAAAAATTTGAGTAATGTATTTGTCAATCATGGGTAGAATGGTGAGTGTTGCACGTTTGTAAAGTGCATTTTGAGTGTGTCCAAATACAAGAATTTGAATAAAAATAACTGGTCAACTTATATGCTAAAATGAAGAAGAAAAAAAGTTTTCAGGCGTTATCCAGTGTGTAAAAATAATCCGTTAAGGATCTTGCATGCATCCAAATAAAAGGGTCTCAATCCAACATAGATGGCTCTTGTGAACTCATATGTACTTGTCATACATATTAATGATATGTAAGAGTTCAAAAAATTAGTGTGGTTGTCAATCATGGGTAGAGTGGTGAATCATGCACGCGTGTGAAGTGATCACCTTACCAGTCTATTACAATACTCGCATATTCTTCGTCATCTATGTTGATATGTGAAAAAAATACTCTTTAGTGAAGAAACCCCACATTTGTGAACAAGCATTTGGACACACTCAAAACGTCGTGATAATAGTTCAAGTGTACCAATAATTTCTATACTAAGGCAAGAAGTAAATTTAAGGCGATACGCTTTGTCTTCTGTCATTGGCGGTTTCCTCTAGCGTCTCGCCTCATTGGTTCTCCGGTCCACCAATCCCGTCTCTCCGGAAGTATGCTTTGCAGCCCAGTCGGCCCTTCCGGTCGGGAAACGTGGCCGACTTTTTCTACATTTTAATTATAAGAAGTGGAAATCCTATTTTGCTGTTTTTTTGGATTAAAAAAACAAGACAACCCTGGAACTAGATGCTTCCTCACTAGAATCGTTTAGTTTCTGATGTCCCATAATCGTTAAATCTTTTTTCTTCCTACTCTTTGCCCTTTTTCTTCCTTATTCCTTATTCCTTCTTCCTATTTCCTTCTTTCTTTCTTCTTCCTTTCCCTGTGGCATTGTTTGTATTATACTAGTTACTATCTCTGACAACATGTAACATATTTTTTTACCCGAAACTCGCTCTGACATCTCATCCTAGAAGAAGAAGAATATGGAAGTCTAGACGAGTGATCACTTTACACACGTGCGAAAATCACCATTGTATCCATGATAGTCCACCACACTACTCAACTTTTTGGAACTCCTAAATATATTATATTTAAACATTATAAAATTAAATAACTTTGTTTTAACCACTTTTTTAATAATACAATTTAACATACCGGTTTCGACAAGAAACTTGTCATCGTCAGGGTTTATTTAATTCTAAAACATTTAAATACTGTCACCAAAAACTTCCACACACTCCGTGAAAAATCCTTAATGTTCGAAACTAACATTTCTTGGTGAAACTGCATTTTATATAATAAAATAACATATTTATAGTTTGATGGTGTTAGTTATGACAAAACCCGGTTGCGGATCAAATGAAATTTATGTGGAAATTCTTCGAGAGCTTAAAAAATGTTTGAATCTTTTTTGAAGTGCAAACGGTTTTAAGATGATTTTTTGTAGGATGCAATCTGTTGAAGCGAGGTCTCGGGATGCTGGTTTCACTCCATTGCTCTGACGAGCTAAGGCAACTTGGTAATTAGCATTTCTTGCGTACGATGCGAGATTACCGAAGAGTTCTGCTCACCAAATGCATTGCATCAAGTAGGATTGAGGCTGCCTTGATATGTTGGCGTTAGCGGATGCATAAAAACTAATTAAACATATGTTATACATACGTATATCTTAAATTACTAACTAACTTACTAACCATCACGCCATACTACCCGAGGAGGTAGCCAGAAAGATAGCTAGAACCCCACACAAATTTGTCTTTCTAAGCAATGTTATCCTATTCCATATCGCTCACTCCTTTCAACAACGTCGTATATAAAAAAAAACTTGATTTTTTAGATCGTTTTTAAAGTTTAAAAAATTAATGAAATGTATTAAACTTATTGAACTTTTTACTGTGCTACAGATTTTTTAAGTAAAACCTGAATGTATTTTGTCGATTTGAAAAATATTTAGTATATTTAAAAAAAATTAAACAATACCCTTTCATTAAAATGCAAAAACAAAACTTTCAGCCCTGTAGCGGATAAATATTAATTTAAAAATATGCCACTTTTGCTGGGATATAGTACATTTTTTGGGCTTTCCGAAAACATGCACAGCTGAAAATTGACGATTTTTGATATATAACGTTGTTGAAAGCAGTGAGCGATATATATAATACATATATGCATCTGCTCATACATACTCATCGATTATTCTGACTCCTGACCACTTTTAAGTATTCGAAATACCTAATTTTTCCTCAATTTTCTTCTGCTTCTATAACCAACCACATTCGCCTCACAAATTTGATTTGCAGTTATTTTAAACTCATTCGATTCACTCTTAATTACAGAACGCGGACGACCACGCAAGAGGTCAATCGTGCCTTCACGCGTGATGATTTGGATGATTGGAAATCGACTTTGTTTTAATACTTGGAACATATTTTTTATATATTTTTAAACTTTTTCACCTTTCAATTATACTCTTTTCTTTTCAAAACCATACATTTATTTCGAAGGAAAATTTAATTTTTCAATACAAAAACGATGATTTAAGAAAAATTAATTAATTACGTCACATGTTACCTGGGTTTAAAGAAATCTAAGTTGCGACTTAACAAATACTGCGATTTAAAGGTATTTTTATATAACGGACTTTCGGCTTTAACAGACCCCCCCTCCTCCCAACTAGTCCGTTATATCGATGTTTTACTGTACTATATATATTTCACATAATGGATCTATTTTGCATAAGCTAAATAGCAGAAAACTTGACGCCGACAATTAGCGCCAATTGTCGGTTTTCCAAGATGGCGCCGGCCGGATGCGCCGCCATCGCGGCCACGCTTCAATGGAGCGCGCTCGCGGCGCTCGAAAATGGAACGGAAGCAATTTTTCTCTCGACTCGGCGGTGTTGCCAGCCGCTAGAATCTCGCCACCCGTTTTTCTTATTTTCCGCCTCGGGCGTAGCGAAATCTGCAGACGTGCCATTTAATCAGCTTGCGAAATGGCCCGTGGATGAGCGGGTCAGGCGTAAACTATGATATTTTGAGATGTTATCAAATTTAATCTTAATAGATAAATACAAAAGAAAATAGTATGGGTAAATGATTAAGAGTTGTAAAATTTTATATATTTATCAAAATTATAAAATTAAAATTATATTTGAAATATTTCTTTTAAACGTATTAAAATGTTTCTTTTATTACGCTTAAAAGAAATATTGTTGATAAAGAAATGTTGTATACATTTACACTTTTATGACAGTTTATTTATTAATTTTTATTTTTATATTATTAAGGTGAAACCTATAATTGGAATTGTTATTTTTTTTGTATTTTATCATATTATGTTATTTTTGTTGAAATATTATGTTGGTTTTCCAATAAAAAAAAGAGTTCATTCTATGAAAATAATCAAATAATTTTGATTTTTAATATTTTTTCTTTATATGTGTGCATTTTAGGTGAACAAAGATCAAAACGGTAAAAAAAATGTATGTAAAAAGAACTCCGCCGACAAGACACACAAGGTAGCTTGGTGGGTATATGCATTAAAAAAAAAAACATTTTTTTAAAATGAATGTACCTATACAGTTTGTGTAAAATAAAAAAAAAAACATTGTATTATATTCTTAAACTTTAAAAACGTTCTCCTGAAAAATCAAGTTTTTTGACTCATGACGTTCTTGAAAGGAGTGAGCGAAGTGTACACAACATTCACCAATTTTACCCTTAATTGACAACCACACATTTGAAAAACATTTTGCACTTTACTTCTTATTGTTCTTAAGTTAAGTATTTCAAATACTTGAAAGTGGTTAGGCCAGGAGTCGTAATAATCGGCGGGATGTAACAGTAGATACATAAAAGAATACGCGAAAGAGGCGAAGATTGTTCGCAAGGACAGATTCTATTCTCTCTGTCTACCCCTACGTGGAAGCGGCATGATGTTAACTGGGTACATAACAAATAGTTTAAATTTAACTATTTCTTCAACCATCACGTTGTTTCACTGCAGGGGTAGGCGGAGAATATGAACGCCACACTTTTCTGTCCTGGCATACACTCCTAGCTTCCTTCATATCCATACATCAAGTCATACATACCCTGCGATTACGCAGACCTTTGACACCAACAGATTTAAATACAATATAACATCGATATAAAATATTGCCTGCGATTTTAGATTTAGATATTACGAAAAAATAAATTAAATTAATTGAGTAACCGTTCACAAAATGACATTGCTTTTTTATCCGTAAAAAGATATATTAATTCATTAACCTTAATTATCAACTAAGTTCGTGAGAAAATTCTTTGTCTTAAATGTGTTTTATTGCACATTTTATATATCCAATTAAAATAAACTTTCAAAATCTAATCAACGATTAATTATTATTTTATAATTGTTATTAACAATTCAAAGCCGAAGTCACATGATTTTTATTATTATTTCGTCTTCTTCTTCGTTCTTTTATTTGACGCAGATGGTGCATAGAGCACTGCTGAATGAACACATTTATTTTGTAACCATTATCCACACCCAATGGTGCATAGGGCACTGCATCGTAGCAATGTAGTGTTGTCTCGGTAATTAATTGCATGAAGGCAAGGTGATCAGCCCTGCGCTTCTTGTACCAGTCCAGGGTGATATTAAATAAATATGAGAGTGAAAATCGGCCATATTTATTTTGACCCCCAATAAGAAGCGTAGGGCTGATCACCTTGCCTTCATGCAATTAACGATCAAGATAACACTGCGTCACTACGATGCAGTGCCCTATGCACCGTTGGGTGCGGATAAGGGTTAGAAAAAGAACATTTTACGTTTTGTTAGTTGGTCACTTTCTCCTGTACGACTACGATATATGTATGATTACTAAAATTTTAATATTGTTGTTGTGAATCATGTAGAGTGGTGAATTTTACACTCGTGTAAAGTGATCACTTCTAGGCTATGACAGGTGGTGAGCTCTGTGAATTCACAGACTTCCATATTCTTCTTAGTCTTTGTTGAGATGCCATAAATGTAAATATTATAATTTTTATGACGCGGTCAAGAATATTATCCGGAATTTCGTACATAACGGTCAAACGTGAACAATGCAGCCCAAAAAAAGTGGGCCAAATATGCCCTGAAACAAACCAAGAAAACCAATGAAAAATTCGTGGTGTGAAAGCAATTTAAACGGATGTGTACAAATAATTAACTCCGACCCTTGAATCGAACCCACGACCTCCCAAATGAAACACGTGACCTATCCACTCGACCACCCACAGAGTTTGATCCGAGGTATATCAATCAATATACATTTCATATTATAAGTCAATAAAAATATATAATAATAACATAAACAATACTATGAATAAGTCTAAATAAGTACTTTATTTTTTTTCAGTAATTGAATCGAATTCAATTTTTATAAATTTTTAATTGAAATACAATCGCTCAGACGAATATGTGGAAAATCGTTGTATGACAGAATTAAAAAAGAATATATTAAAACACTAAGGATGGGAAAGGTATTTTTACCCGTACAGACGATTGATGCTTAAGGACGGGAAGGGTATTTTTACTTCTGCGCCGGCCTCATTTCAGAGTCAGAAAATAAGGAATTATTTAACGTTTTATCTAAATATTATGTACCAATCTCTTTGTTGAGGTCTTAACTATATGTACACAATTATCAAATCAGTGCCCTTTGCACCCCAATGGTGCAAAGGGCACTGCATCATATAAACGCAGTGTTTTCTTGATCGTTGACATATGAAGGAACGGCGATTAGCCCTCCGCTTCAGGTACCAGTCCAGGGTAATTATTGTATAAAAATAAGAGTGGAAAAATCACTTAAATTTACTTGACCCTTCCCTTGGAATCGAGCCCGGGACCTTCAGAGCGGTAATCGAGCGTGCTGACCATTACACTACGGAGGTGGAAAAAATATAACTTGGAATGCTTTAAACAACATTTCCATGCAAAAACAGTGAAAAGCTTAAGTTTAGAGTCAAATTTATTAATTTATTACGAGTACGTTGTTGGTACACCGGGTGGCCTAACATTTGATAATACTGTAATTTTATCGCTCTTATACGGTGGCTATACAACACCGTAGATATTATTTGTTTTAGATTTGATTAAAATTATCTATAATTAAAATGTAACTTTGTTTTAAAATTACTATAAATATTTTATTATAACTCAATTATAATGTCTACCGGTTTCGAAGCTAACCACTTCTTTATCAAGTTTTGATAAAGAAGCGGTTAGCTTCGAAACCGGTAGATATTATGATTAAGTTATAATAAAATATTTATAGTGATTTTAAAACAAAGTTACATTTTAATTATAAAATGGAAACTCACAATGTTAGTGCTTCAAATATAAATTATAAAATTGTCTATTTTCAGAAATTCAGACCGTGTGATATTTTATTGATATCGAGGTCTTGGGAAATTTCATTAAAAATCTTTAAATTTAATCTTCTTGATTGATTCCTTCATTGTTGTTACTAATAAAATTGATCATAACTTTAATCCTTAAATCAACCATAGATACTGCATTGAACTCGAATATGATGCGACGTATGAATCGTATTTTATGTATGATACACTCACCTATGATACGAATTACAAAATTTAAGAAGTGTGGTTGTTAATCATTGGTAGAATGGTAAATATTTTGAATATTAAAAGCATTAACTTTGTGGATCATTATTTTGAGAAAAAAAACACTTTGTTTTTTGATCCACTCACATTTTTATTAACAATCAACTAGTTTCGGCAACATCCTGTTGCCCTCTTCATGGTTTATTTTATGACTAAGTCATAAATTAAACCCTGAAGAGGGCAACAGGTTGTTGCCGAAACTAGTTGGTTGTTAATAAAAATGTGAGTGGATAAAAAAACAAAGTCTTTTTATTTCTCAAAAGAATGGTGAATGTTTAAAGTGACCACTTGAACCAGCCTATAACTATCGTTAAGCTGTGCCTCTCCAAAACAGAAACTAAGCTCTTGTGCTTGGAGAGGAACATTACTTTTTGTTTATAGTAAATTAACTATATATTGAGTTCAATCAAAATTCATAGCCATATAAAAATCTAATTAATATCTATGTACATGGGCATTTAATTATTTAAAGAAATTTAAAATCTTATCTTTTTATATCTGTTTTATATATTTTGAAATATTTGTATTTTTATTGGAATTGCTTGGTGTTGAGGTCGTTTTGAAATCTCAATGATGTATCTACTATCTTTAGATTGAAATATTTTTTACCATTAATAGCAAAAAATTTCTTAATTTTAAATGGTTTTTACATTAGGGACATGAAATTACTTAAATAATAAAGTACTTTATGGAAAGACATATGTGTTGTGTTTAGTCATATTTTATTATTTTGTTTTTACCTTATGTTTTTTATATTTTCTCATTTGGTTATTTTAAATATGTTTCTTACCTTATGTTTTTCTCATTTATTTCTTTTAAATATTTTTCTTATGCCTATTTATTATACAGGTTTCAATGATTAAAGAAAACACTTCGTTTTTTACCACTTGAGTTTTATTATAGACTACGTGTTTCAGAAGTTAAACTTCCATCATTCAGGTCTGTATAATAACTGAATGATGGAAGTTTAACTTCTGAAACATGTAGTCTATAATAAAACTCAAGTGGTAAAAAACGAAGTGTTTTCTTCAATCATTGTAACATGTCTCACCACAAAGTTAATGCCGAAACAATAAATAAAATTATACAGGTTTATTGTTTTTATATTTTGCCATGTATACGTATTAGTTTTTTGCGTTATTAAAAAAAAATGTAACTTTATTATTTGTGTTCCAGTCTTGTTAACCTTAATCCCATGTCCCAAAATGAGAAATAGAAATTACTGTCGCCTTCGTTGCCTTCCCAACCAAACGTTTGATCTCGCATATCGTAATCGTACAGAAGAAAGTGACCAACTACCAAAACGTAAAATGTTCAGGAGAGCCATTTAAGTCACTTTTGCTTGGCAACAAAATAAACATCAATGCAGTCATTTTTACCAAGTCAATATATTATACTTCCAAGTTAAAAAACCTTTGGGATTTTTTCAGGGCAATATTAAGCTAGTAAGATATCAAATAGTCAATGATCACGTTTTTGAAAAGCAATGCACTTGGTTACTTTCTCCTGTATGACTTATGTATGTAATATGTGGGAATAATAATTTTTGTCCGCCTCCGTAGTGTAATGGTCAGCACGCTCGGCTACCGTTCTGGAGGTCCCGGGTTCGATTGCCAAGGGGGGTAAAATAAATATAAGTGATTTATTCACTGTAATATTTATTCAATACTACCATGGACTGGTACCTGAAGTGGAGGCCTGATCACCTTTCCTTCATGTGTAAACGATCAAGATAACACTGCGTTTATATGACACAGTGCCCTATGCATCATTGGGGTGCGGATAAGGGTTTTATTTTTATTTTTTATTTATGTAATAAGTTTTGAAATAAAAAAATATATAAATTTTAATAAATAATACTTTTATGATAAAAAAATACATACATAATTATTTCGTATTTATTATTGAGTTACGGTTTTATTTGACGACTACATGTGGTGCGGTTTAAGGGGGGAGTACATACTCGTACATGGGTATGCAGTGGAGGCGATGTGGACTGAAAAAGTCGTCTCGGGTCGCCGCCCGTCATGGTTGACCTGACACTAATATGCGTGCTGTTAGTCAAGCGAGCTCAAATGGCCACATTTCGTAGCATAAGAAATAGTGCTATACGTAAATCCGAGATTAGACGCGTAAATACGTTAAAGGAGATGCCCTCTTACAAAAAAAAACATTATCTGTTCATAACATTTTTAGTGTGTCCAAATACTTGTTCACAAATCTGAATTTGTGAACAAGTATTTGATACCTAAGCTAAAATCTGGCGGTGTCAAAAGTCTGCGTAATCGGAGGGCATGTATGTCTAGATGTATGGATGTGAAGGAGGCGAGGAGTGTATGTCAGGACAGGATGGCGTTCCATCGTCTCTTCCTACCCCTGCGGGGAAACGGCGTGATGGTAGTAGTAGTAGTAGTAGTATTTGATAGATTTATATTATCCACTGACACTTCGTGATGGAATTGCATTTTTAATATATTATTAGATTAAAACCAATATTTTTAGCTTTTCTGCTTTATTTTTATTTGACCAGTGACCGGGTTTCGTCGTTACCGACATCATCAGACTGGTCTGATGATGTCGGTAACGGTCACATCACCAGTCTGATGATGTCGGTAACGACGAAACCCGGTCACTGGTCAAATAAAAATAAAGTGGAAAAGCTAAAAACATTGGTTTTAATCTAATAATATATTAACAAGTATTTGGACCACATTCGCCTCGATAAATTTTATTTACCGTTCTTACCTCACCCATTTGTTCCACGTGTCTAAACCATATCAACACACCTTTCTTAATTTTATCGATAATGCTTATCAAAGCCTTGCATTCATTCCTTATATCACCATTTGAACATCTATCGTACATGGTTATTCCTCACTGAGAGATGGCATTCCGACTGCATTTAGTCTACTTACATCCTTCTTTTCCCAACTCCATGTTTCACTTCTAAACACTCTGGTTAGAACCAGGACTCCGTTGTGTAGGTCCTGCCCATATTTCAAAAAGTATTATCAAAACTTATTACTTTTTCTTCTTCTTTTTCTTTTTAAGATCTGAAGATCTGATTTTTTCTCTCAAGAAAATGACTTTTTTTAAGCTAATTAGGTACTTAAGTTCATGGACCGGCCGGAATGGGTTTATCGTATCCTTAACACCTCAAGCGCGAGCATTAACCTTGTTTCCCCGCCGATAACACTTTCATGCCGAGAAAAAAATAAATAAACAAAGCGATTTGTCGTTTTATTATTGCTTTGGTTAGCGAGCGATATCGGTGGTCCGCACTTGTAATATAATACTGCACCGTTTCACTGAGGCCGATAACGAATTGTGAGTAAGTAAATCACGAATATAATACTCAGGGTGGACCGACGTCTGAAGCGACATTTTGTGCATTTCTTTTTACTGTACCAAATATAGGTATTTTAAATATTTGAAGGTTGTCTGGTCAGAAGTCGGGATAATCGGAGAGCATATATGGCTCACTCCTTTCAAGAACATTATAAATAAATAAAAACTTGATTTTTCAGGAGAACGTTTTTAAAGTTTAAAAATATAACACAATTTTTAATAATAATAATAATAAAACCCTTATCCGCACCCCAATGGTGCATAGGGCACTGTGTCATATAAACGCAGTGTTATCTTGATCGTTTACACATGAAGGAAGGGTGATCAGCCCTCCGCTTCTGGTACCAGTCCATGGTAATATTGAATAAATATTACAGTGAAAGAATCACTTATATTTATTTTACCCCCCTTGGGAATCGAACCCGGGACCTCCAGAACGGTACCCGATCGTGCTGACACAATTTATTAAAAATAAAAATCAAGCCACTTATTGAACTTTTTACTGTGCAACAGATCTTTTTAGGTAAAACCTGAATGTTTTTTCTACATTTGAAAAAATATTTAGTTTATTTAAAAAAAATAATTAAACAATACCTTTTCTTCAAAATGCAAAAGCATCATTTTCTGCCCTGTAGCGGATAAATATTAAGTTGAAAATATGACTCTTTTGCTGGGATATAGTAAATTTTCTGGGCATTCTGAAAACATGCACACCTAAAAATTGACGATTTTTGATTTATAAAGTAGTGAGCGATGTGTGAGATGATGATGTTTGAACGTGGAAAAGGCTAAGGTAATAAAAATTTACATTAATTGATTCGGCAGTCACTTTGTGGTAAAATCTACCCACTTTTAATTTAAGTTTTACTTAGTAAATACCACTATTATTTTTTGACATCTCATCAAAAATGAAGAAGCATATGGAAGTCTAGGCATTTACGGGGTGACGAACGTCATAGGCTGGTTTAACTGATCACATTGCACACGTGTAACATTCGCCAATTCTACCCATTATTGACAACCACACTAGTCAATTTTTGTTAAATTACCTAACGTCCAAGTGACTCTGAAATCTAGCTACGGCTTATCTTATCAAAACCCTACCCAGGCTTCAACTTTTTAAGTTTCATAGCCTATGCCTACTCATGAGTGGATTTACTCTTTACGTTTAAAGTTACTTTAATTTCATGTAATTTATGAGTGAAAATTCTAAGCAAAAACACTCGCAAATTCTTGGAAGTTCTATTTATCTATATGAACCAATTTCGAAACGTTGTTCTTGAATCACTAGAACTTCACCAGAGACATCTATTGGTGAGATGAAAAGAATTTTGTCTAGCTTCACAACAGTCTGACGATGTTAGTTACGACGAAGCCCAGTTGCTGGTCAAATTAAATCAATGTGGAAAAAAATATAATACATTCTCATTATTTTATTCTATAATAAATAAACTTAAATCCAAATACAGAAGGAATTTTAATAAAAAAACTATAGCAGTCACATCTTAATGGCATATCGGAAATGCGTTTAGCTTCTCGTGCAGCAAGTGTGCACTAGGTATCCGGCGCAGAGTGCAGTGCGCAGGGTGCAATGGGCCGCTCAGGGCTCTAGGCGATCGTAAAACGCAAAACGGTGCGTGCGATAAGAACGCGTATTGCGAGAAATGTCTCCGGTTATGAATATGAAGTATTGCACACTTGGCTTGGATTTTCAATTCGAGTTAAGATTTAAAAATATGTATACATATAATAAAACCACTACAATTGAGGAACACTAGAGACATATCGTAGTCATACAGGAGAAAGTGACCAAGTGCATTTTTTACAAAAACGTGATTATTTGACAAAACGATGTATGATAGATGTGCGAATAGTGAAATAAGGAAGGAATGCAAAGCTGAGATCAGCATTATCGATAAAATTAAGAAAGGTGTGTTGAGATGGTTTGGACATGTGGAACGAATGAGTGACGAAAGAACGGTAAAACAAATTTATGAGGCGAACGTTAGTGGGAAAAGAAGCAGAGGAAGACCGAGAAAAACATGGCACGATCAGGTATGCCAAATACTTGAAAGTGGTCAGGTTTGGAGTCTTCAACAATCGGCGGGTATGTATGAGGAGATGCATGAACGTGGAAGAGGCGAAGAATCTTTGCAAGGACAGAGTGGTGTGGCGCTCTATTCTCTCTGCCTACCCCTGCGGGGAAGCGGCGTGATGGTTAGTTAGTTAGTTATTTTAATATCTTACTAGCTTTATATTGTTCTGAAAAAAACCCGAAGCTATTTTAAAGTTGGAAGTATAATATATTGACTTGTTAAAAAGGACTAGCTGCATTGATGTTTATTTTCTTGCTAAGCAAAAGTGACTTAAATAGCCCTCCTGAAAATTTTACGTTTTGTTAGTTGGTCACTTTCTCCTCTACGATATGCGAGATCAAACATGTCGTTAGGTGGGAAAAGCTAGGAAGGAGACAATAATATGCGCATGTGAGGAGAATGGAATCATCCAGACTCCCCTGCATTGTACTGCACTGCCAACCTTAAGGTAGACGACTCTCGGGCAGACCACTAAAGAGATGGATTGACAGCTGGGAATCAACATCGCGGGGGGTTATCCGTCTTAAAAGCAGGCCACAAGGCCTACACCAAGAAGAAGAAGAAACATAACTACACTTAAACGTTGTTCCTAGCATAAAATGAAAATTAAACTAAGGAATCAATCGTTTACAAAGTGCGATTAATAGGTACATTCACTGCGTATAATATAAAGTCATGCAGAAAAACTTAAATTCATAAAATTTTCAAAACCCTTGTGAAACTCAAATTTTACTTTTAATTTAAACATCGTAAACAAGTGTGTTCCTTCCTTTTCAAAACACATAAAACCAGCTACGAATCATTATCTTTATTGAACACGACTCCCGTGTTCAATATATATATGGACAACCTCAATTTGTGATAAAAAGCGAGTGTTTTTGCCTAGAATTTTCAGTCATGAATTACATTAAATTTTAGTAACTTTAAACATTAAGAGTAAATCCACTCACCAGTAGGGTATATGCTATGAAATTTATAAAGTTGAAGCCTGAGTAGGGACATGATAAAAGGTGTTGCATAAGCCGTAGCTAGATTTCAGAGTCACTTGGACGTTAGGTAATTAAAAAAAGAAAAAAAAAGTGATAAATTGTAAGGACCGGCTTTGAAAAACGCGGCTGGCAAGTCGATTCGGTGTTTCGTTTTTTCATACGACTTTATGTTCACATGTCGCGGAGTACAGCACAATCGGCGTTCATAATTATCGCAAGTGGTGTAATACACATTTAAGTCACTTTTGCTTGGCAAGAAAATAAACATCAATCCAGTTACTCATTTTTAACAGGTCAATATTTTATAATTCCAAACTAAATATCGCTTTGGGATTTTTTCAGGGCAGTATTGAGCTAGTAAGATATCAAATAGTCAATAATCACGTTTTTGTAAAAAAA
This sequence comes from Brachycentrus maculatus, assembly GCF_059751285.1. Classification (NCBI taxonomy): domain Eukaryota; kingdom Metazoa; phylum Arthropoda; class Insecta; order Trichoptera; family Brachycentridae; genus Brachycentrus; species Brachycentrus maculatus. The sequence continues at coordinate 621,156 of NW_028281098.1, forward strand.
AAATGCACTTAGTCACATTCTCCTGTATGAGGACGATATCGCTTGTTATTGCCTGCGCGCGGACCTTAGCCAACGCGACCCGCAACCCGTGGTTAGGACGTTGTGCTAGGTTGTGGTTCAATGTACAGATCACATGCTATGCTTATGAGCATGCTTAGAGGCATGCTAAACCTTTCCCTAAAGGTGCTGAAAACTACCGCGCGCAACGGTGATATGTATTTTGTACAACAGTCCGCACTTCACTTCTATACATAGGGGTTAGAATCAACGAAGTTGAAATCATAACGGTTGGAAAAATAAACAAAGCAAGGACGCAAAATGCCGAACCCTCTTCTAGTGGAACGGAAGACCTGTTGACGACAGTCAGCAGTCCGGTTTCTCCCGAGGAGTGCAACGTGGTTTCCTCCCAGCAAAGAGCAAATACAGATAAGTTCCTGATTGGCCCACACTAGATTATCCCTCCTGTTCCCAACAGGGATTCAAATAAAACAAATGTTAGAAGAAACAAAAATCCAGTTAATGATCTCTAAACCTATTATTTTTGACATCTCATCAAAGATGAAGAAGAATATGGAAGTTTGGGCATTTACGGGGCTGACGACCGTCATAGTTGACGTCATGACGATGTGTAACATTCACCAATTCTACCCATGATTGACAACTACACTACTCAAATTCTACGAAGTTCTATATACATATGAACCAATTTCGAAACATCGTTCTTGAATCACTAGATCTTCACTAGAGACATCTACTGGTGAGATTAAAAGGAGCTTTTTATTATTATGAAAATAACTCCTATAATTGCAGATAATCCAGATTTGAGAACAAGTATTTAGACACACTTAAAATGTTGTATCTATAAACCATGAGCATAATAAGCAAGGGAAGTAATAAATGCAACTCCCATCTAAAATTCCCCCTTTTTTTAATGGAGTGTTCACAAATCGAATTTTCATAAAACGAGTGTTCGTCTATAGAGATTTCACCGCATATGCGTTATTTTATTTTATTTTGAAGGCGTGTTAAGGAGCGGCTCCATTCGACCGTTTGAACTACATACCGAATATAACAAGGATACCTCTCCATAACGTAGGTACAAAATCCATACAAATACATAGTTATGTCAACATATTATATTTATCAGGGATGTACAAAATGAGGGAAAGGAATAAATTTAGTAAAAAAAATATTATTATTTTCTCATGTGTATGATTGTAATCCAGGATTCGGACCTCACATACTAATATAAGAGTTTCTGCTTAGTAAAAAGCTTCTTTACATCTCACCAAAGACCAAGAGTATGGTGTTCTCTCGCACCCCAGTGGGATGTAGCGTGACTGTGGACGGCGTCTTGGTAGAGCAGGTGGAAAAGTTTAAATACCTGGCTGTGGACCTATGTGCTCAGACGGATCTGCGATGCGAAGTGATGGGGCAAGTTAACAAAGCTGCAGCCATCTCAGGATGCCTGAAAAATGCTATATGGAAAAACCCTGAGATGAAGATCGGCAGCAAGATCAAGATATACAAAACTTGTGTCCGACCCATCATGACGTATGGAATCGAAAGTAGAGCAGACACCGCTGCCACAAAAAACACGCTTAGAGTGTCAGAAATGAAGACTCTGAGAAGCATAACAGGCAAGAGTCTTCGAGATAGACTGAGAAATGCCAAGATCAGGGAAATATGCGAGATCGAAGATGTCGTTAGGTGGGGAAGGCAACGAAGAAGACAATGGTATGCGCATTTGAGGAGAATGGAACCATCCAGACTCCCCCACATCGCATTGTACGGCCAACCCCATGGTAGACGACTCCCGGGCAGACCACCAAACAGATGGGCCGATAGCTGGGAATCGACGTCGCAGGAGGCTAATCCCTCTTAAAAACAGGCCGTAAGGCCTACAATAAGAAGAAGAAGAAGAAGAAGACATCTCACCAATAGATGTATCTAGTGAAGTTCTAGTGATTCAAGAACAACGTTTCGAAATTGGTTCATATACATAGAACTTCTAAGAATTTGAGAAGTGTGGTTGTCAATAATAGGTAGAATTGGTGAATGTTACACGTGTGTAAAGTGATCACTTAAACCAGCCTATGACGGTCGTCAGCCCCGTAAATGCCCAGACTTCCATATTCTTCTTCATCGTTGATGAGATGTCAAAAAATAATATATATATTTTTTTTTTTACACTTCATTTTTGGTGTATGTTTTTGCAAGATGTATTATCATTTCTTTAGGAAACATTTAAATAAAATAAAAACCCTTGGATCATTTTCTTCCTCACGACGCCTTTACTTATCCATCTTACTATGCCCTAAAAACGGTAACCATCTTTTTCCTTTTAATTTCAACAGGCGCCGTGGCGCAGTTGGGTAGACGCTCGATTGCGAAACTGGCGTCGCGGGTTTTTCAATTCAAGAAAGATTTATTTTCAATCGGTCTGGGTGTTTGTGATCATTAGTATTTTTCACATTTACCTTCCCGATCCTTACTATCCTACCTGCAGACAAGCTTCTAAAATAGACGCTTTGCGAGTTATTCCTTCAGAAAAAAATGAAAATAAAAATAAAATTCACATCCATATATCTATGAACTACCACAAGGGCCACAACCCTCCTAAGTTTTATCCGCCGTGCTGGAGGTCCCAGGTTCGATTCCCAGGAGAAGGGGGTGAAAATAAATAGTATTAATTTTACACTCCAATATTTATTAAGTATTACCTTGGGCTGGTCCCTGAAGCGCAGAAGTGATCACCTTGCCTTCATATAAGTAACGATCAAGATAACACTGCGTCTATACGATGCAGTGCCCTATGCACCATTAGGTGCGGATAAGGGTTAGAAGTCGAAGTTTATGTTGAAACCAACATCCCTCATACTACAACTGTTTTCCATATTTTTCCACTATATTGGGGTAGGCACTGTTTACGCGCCTGTATGGGACGCACGCCACTGTACATATGTAATGTATATAATTATGTGCATCAGGTTTACACATATAATTTCATGTATTTTTATAATCAGAGAAGACCACAGCCGCGCCCATCCTGTCTACACTACACGACATGGTAGGTACATCATCAGATGTGTATAGTTATTATTTTTTGTTATTATTTGAACGCATTCACGATCCGAATCGCGTTTAGCATCTTGTCCTCACTAATGGAACACCATAAACGTTAATTTACATGTTCACGATAAAGCCATATGTATGTCGTAAGCCAATTCATCAAAAAAATTATAGAGGAATCAACTTGTGTTGTGTCAGACAAAAACGGTGTTCTAATAAAAAAAATCTCACATACTAATATAAAAGTTTCTGCTTAGTGAAGAGCTTCTTTACATCTCACCAATAGATGTCTCTAGTGAAGTTCTAGTGATTCAAGAACAAGGTTTCTAAATTGGTTCATATATATAGAACTTCCAAGAATTTGAGTAGTGTGGTTGTCAATATTTTCGTGCTAAGCAAAAGCGACTTAAATGGCCCTCCTGAAAATTTTACGTTTTGTTAATTGGTCACTGTCTCCTGTACGACTGCGATATGTAGATGTAGTAAATTAAGTTTATATAATTGTTTTTATTAGTTGTAATATAAGCTAACTTAAGAAATAAAAAAAAAATAAAAAAATAAATATCCAAGACGTCCGGCGGTCAGAACTGTTCACCATAAAGGTGCGCGCGCACGGGGTGTCGTCCGTCAAGTTAAGGCGCGCCTGTCTCGCGCAGTGGACGCGCGCACTAACGCGGGCTATGGGCCAACACAAGGTCTGCAGTCGTAAAAAGTCAAGACACAATGTTGCTAACCGCGAGAGATGAGAATTTCAGACGGCGCCGGTCCATACCGTTGCAATGGCGAAAATCCTGCATTTTTCTGACATCTCAACATAGATGAAGAAGGATATGGAAGTCTGGGTGTGTTACCTGTCGTAGGCTGGTAAAGTAACCATTACCATGATGCATGAACCTAAGACGTAGCAGGAAAAAAAGATTAAAGACACTTTTTCCATACAATTTTTTGTAATAATGATTAAGGAAACACTTGTTTTTATAGCAATTGAGTTACTACTGAGTACTAGTTTCTAAACTAATAGTTTCTAAACTAATTAGTTTAAAAACTATTAGTTTAAAAACTAATAGTTTTTAAACTAATAGTTTTTAAACTAATAGTTTCGAAACTCATAGTTTCGAAACTAGCAGTCCTTAATAAAACTCAAGTGGTATAAAAACAAGTGTTTCCGTAATCATTGTAACATGTCTTACCACAAAGTTAATGCCGAAACAATAAATAGATATTTTTTTAATTTTCAGTGACGTTTAGGACCGAATCTTCAAATCTGAATAAAAATTTACGATTCTGTATGAAACTTTCATTCACAAATCAGTTTAGCAACTGATAAATACATACGTAAGAGTGTGTGGAAGATAAACTCCCAGATTGATACAAGTTGCATGAGGTAATAAGTTTATTTTATATCTCAACGTAGATGAAGAAGAATATGGTAGTCTCGGTGTTTCCAGGGCAAATGACCTGTCATAGGCTGTTTAAGTAATCACTTTACGCACGTGCAACTTTCTACATTCTATCCATAATTGACAATTATATTTTTTTTAAAACAACTTTGTTTTAACCACTTTTTATTGGTACACTTTATTCAACCGGTTTCGACAAGAACTTTGCCATCATCAGGGTTTATGTACTAAATTCCAAAACATTGAAATACTCTAATAATAATTCATTTAGTGGTTAAAAAAAAGTTGTTTTATTTTATAACGTTTATAAAATGTGCCACAAAGTAACTGCGAAAAACATTCAAGAGACAATTGCACTACTAAAATTTTCGGAACTCCTAGATATATTGATCAATCTCACGAATGCAGGTGAAATAGGTTCTCTCAGGCTAGTGTGCTGTAAAATGTTGTATGATAGATGTTCGAATTGAGAGCTCTATGCACTATTGGGTGCAGATAAGGGTTAGAAAGCATCTTTAGATGCGTTTATCTCAGAAAGTACTTTTGTACACACTTTCAAAAAAATATATTTTTCATTATGGAATGGCACCCCGTAAACATAGCTTTAAGCTCAAAAGCTAATGGAAAAGCGTAAAATAAAATAAGCTCTGTCTTCCCTTACAGCTTTTTTATACTTTTCTTACAAATCGTTCATAATTGAGTTATAAATTACAGAAAGCCAGTACCCACTTCGTCTCAAAGGCAACAATTCGAGTAGAGAATAATACATAAGTATGTTCTTATTGTATTTCATCATCATATATTAAAGTATCCTTCGATTCAGTATCGGGTATTATGTGACTTGTTAGTTACAAAAAATACGTGGAATTTAACAAATCAAGTGTTCAATTAAAATTATGTATTTATTTAAACTTACAAAAAATAAATAAGTACATTGGCGGGCTTATTGCTGAAAAGAAATATCTCACAACCAACCAAAAACAGACTAGTGATATTGGTCAAAACGTTTGATACCATATAGATTTGCAATCAGAGGGTAGATAGTACTTGAACATTAAAAAAAAACACAAATTAAAGATTATAATAAGGAGGGCAAAGGGAAGGAGGTAGAGGGAGAAACTAAGGGAGGAGGTTTGGTGGACAGTTAGGATTCTAATGATAGATAGTAATGTCTCAAAAGTTATAAGGGAAAGTGTATGTTTAACAAGGAGAAGTAATTCATTCCTGATAACTGATTCGTTATCCTTTAAAAATCCAACGTCTACTTCAAATTATACGTATTATTTTAATTAAATTGTAAATAAGCGATTTTTGAACATCTAAGTCAGTGATCACTTTACACACGTGTAACATTCACTAATCCTACCCATTATTAACAACTACATTGTTTTTGTGAGAAGAATTTCATATTTTTTTGGATTTATGGCAGGGGGTTAAATCCTGCTGAAATATTCCATTAGAATTTGACCTTCGCTTTTGTATCTCTGGTAATATCTTTTCCATGAGAATTACGTGATACTTCTCGTTATCCATCATCTCAGTCACTGAAAGAAGCAGCCCTGGTCCATAATACAAGGAACACCTCCAAAACATTTTTTGAGGGTGATGAAAATACGAAAATAAATTGTTTCAATTAATCTGTTCGATACTGTATAACCTATAAGACAAGTCGCTCACTCCTTTCAAGAACGTCACAAATCAAAAATCGTCACTTTTTAGTTGTGCATGTTTTCGAAATGCTCAGAAAATATACTATACGAGTATCCCAGCAAAAGCGGCATATTTTTATCTTAATATTTACCCGCTACAGGGCAAAAAGTTTTGTTTTTGCATTTTGAAGAAAAGGTATTGTTTTTTTTTTAACATACTAAATATTTTTCAAATGGAGCAAAAACCTTCAGGTTTTACCTAAAAATATCTGTTGCATAATAAAAAGTTCAATAAGTGGCTTGATATATTTTTTAAACATTGTATTATATTTTTAAACTTTAAAAACGTTCTCCTGAAAAATCAAGTTTTTTGGTTTATGACGTTCTTGAAAGGAGTGAGCGAAGTGAGTAATCTACAGAGGAAAGATAAATTTTGTATATTTTACTGCGTTGTAAGCTAAAACTGAAAACATCAGTTCATCAAAACTAAAAAGTCGTAAATTTGAGACCACAGACCGTTGTCTAGATAATGTTCTCCTGCGACATTCCAAAGAGAAAAACAATAAGACATTCCAATAGTTACCTGAGGAGAAATTACCGCAAGCGAATACGTTGCAATCATGCCCCGTCAATAGCGAGAGAAATAATTCAATATATTGTAACTAACTAACTAAGTAACCATCAAACTGGGGTAGACAGAGAGGATAGAACGCCACACCACTCTGTCTTTGTAAACATTCTTCGCCTCTTCCACGTTCATGCATCTCCTCATATATACCCGCCGATTGTTACGACTCCTAACCTGACCACTTTCAAGTATTTGGCATACCTGATCGTGCCATGTTTTTCTCGGTCTTCCTCTGCTCTTTTATCCACTTACATTCGCCTCATGAATTTGTTTTACCGTTCTTTCCTCACTCATTCGTTCTACATGTCCAAACCATCTCAACACACCTTTCTTAATTTTATCGATAATGCTTATCTCAGCTTTAAAAACAAATAAAGGGTCTCTGCTAAATAAAAAGCTTTTTCAATTCAACATAGATGGATTTAGTAAATTCACACATAAAGCGTTATGAGATTTATAATATATGAAGGAGTTCCAATAATTGAGTAGTGTGGTTGTACTCGAATATATAGTACCTGTAGGTAGAATTGTGTATGTTACACGTGTGTAAAGTCACCTAATTTAGCTTTTATAGGTCATAAGCCCTGTAAATACCCAGACATACATATTTTTCTTCAACTATGTTGAGATGTCAATTTTTTTAAATTGGTGAATAGTTGATTTATTTCAAACACCATTTGAAAGATTTTAACGTTTTGTTTTATTATTCAATTCAATTCAATTCAATTTATTCAACAAAAAAAATAGTATATACATAACAAACAATATTCAAGGCGTATATATTAAAAGTAAGCAAGAAGACTTAAAGGTGTAGAAGAATCCCGCTTCGAAAAAATCCTTCCGACACATGGAACAGATCAATATCCAATGTGATATTGTTCAACATAGCGGTAGCTCTTCCTACAGGCATAACCATCGGCAGGTTGGTCCTGTGTATAGGAATGTGAAACAATCTATGCCGACGCTGTCTCAGGTAACTATCAGGAACATACAGACCAATGCTCCGGATAATTTCAGGATTATCGATCATACCGCGCAACAATCGATAAAAATGCGTAATCAAATACACATTCCTTCTAGTCTCTAAACTATTGTAGCCAAGCATACCCTGGAGAAACTGGGTCGGGTAGAGCCAATGATAATAGCCGTACTCTCTCATGTAGAGATACCTCAAAAACTTCTTTTGGACTTTCTCCACCATAAGAGAGTACTTAAGCTCGTGTGGCCCCCAAATCATCGAGCCACTCTCGAGTCTACTTCGCACCAAGGAGTTATAAAGAGTTCTCAGCACGCGGGTATTTTGGAAAACCCTGGCAGTACGCAGAACAAATCCTAGCATTTTCAATGCATTACCACTGACTGCCTCTATGTGATCGTGAAATGTCAGGGTGCTCACAAATCTAACGCCCAGATCCCTAACATTCGATGCTCGCATCAGATTTTGGTCGTTCATTTTGTAGCGAAAAAAATAATGTTTTTTGGGCCCTAGTGAAAGACGTGACCGAACACTTAGAAACATTAAACATTAGTTTGTTTCGCCTTCCCCATTCACATATATTCGATATATCTGCTTGGAGAAGACGAAAATCGTCAAAAGTTGTCACCTTTAAGAAAAGCTTTAGGTCATCCGATCAAATAACAAAAACCGTGAGTTTAAAATTACATTCTTAATATTATTAATGAAAATAGAAAACAATAGAAAACAATTATGGAATTATCAGTATGAATGTGAGATAAACTACTAGTATAAAAATATTTTAAATTCTAGCACCTTTCCTATTTTCTTTCCTTAGTATATTATTGATATGGACATATCGACCGGAAAGGTAGATTTTAAACATATTCATAAAGTATAATAATTCGGGGTTATGGTCTACGCATGGCGTATATATAGAGTCGATTAATCGATGTTTTGAATGATAGTCGTATCGATTGGAATGTGATTTTTATAGATCTATGAATATTCGGTATGATCATACATTTTGAACAGGGGTGCACTTGAAAAACATGTTATTTTTTTATATAATATATACATGTATGTAAAATAAAAATAAAACAATTATCACGGTTTGCATAAGCGATGGGTGAAATGCTTTCTTCTTGTGGGTCTGTCTAAATCCTTTAAAAGTTCATAATAATAATTTTTTTAAAATCCAGCTTGACCAAGTGGTGGGTGCAGTATTTAGTCAGCCATATATGTTTTACATTTTTTTATAAAATGAAATACAAATAACAATAAAAAATAAAGAAAAAAATGGCGAAAGAAAAAAAAAAAAAATGAAGTACCTATAATATAGATCTAGGTTTTTCTACATTTCGTAGTTATTTTTAATTTACGATCTCAACAGTCATATCAACCATAAATGCTGCCGCGAACATTTTTTTTGCACGCAAAAAATAAAAAAAAAAAGAAGTTATGAGACAAGCACTGATTAAAATTTTCGCCTCTAGGAATAAGGCATTGAAAAAATGGGAAATACTGCCATCACGCTGGCAAAAAGTCATAACTAGCGTTGGAAAACATATTACCATACCATACTTTTTTTTTATCTCTGAATGTTTTTAATAGTTATTATAACATAAATGTGGAATTGTTTAATTGGATTTTTTTATTAATGTAACTATTTTTGTTAATGTAATGTAATGTTTATTATTGTTAATGTAACTATTGTTAACTATATACTTTTTTTAATGTAAAGCTGTACAATTCCCGAACAAATTCCCGAAAAAAATTTAAAAAAAATTAATAGAATATTATTTAATTAAGTGCGTACAAAGTAATTTTTCAATCCAATATTTATTGTACTTAAAGCGCAGGGCTGATCTCCTTACCTTCGTGTATTTAACGATCAATATAACACTGTTTCCATACGATTCAGCGCCATATGAGTACGCACAAAAAATGCAGGAATTAGGGTCATAAGAATGATAAATAAATTCTAGGAATTATATTTAGATCCAGCCCTGTAGGATATAATAAACAAAAAATTCGCCCAGTCACTCCCGACTCACAGATCGATAATTTATCATTATGGGATACCATCGGAGCATGCTCCACGTGTGAGATACCGATACCCCCCACCACTAGAGAAATAATCACACACACACATATTTATATATATATATATATATATATATATATATATATATATATATATATATATATATATATATATATATATATATATATGTATATATATATATATATATATATATATATATATATATATATATATATATATATATATATATATATATATATATTATAGGACCATGCTACTACTACCATCACGCCGTTTCCCCGCAGGGGTAGGCAGAGAGGATGGAACGCCACAGTCTTCTGTCCTGACATACACTCCTCGCCTCCTTCACATCCATACATCTAGTCAAACATGCCCTCCGATTACGCAGATTTTTGACACCGCCAGATTTTAGGTTCTGGTTGATCTGATCGTGCCAAGTCTTTTTTGGTCGTCCTCGTTCTGGTTTCCCTCTCACATTCGCCACATATATTTTCTTAGTCACTCTCCCGTTATCCATTCGCTCCACATATCCATACCACCGCAAAGAACTCATCCTAATATTTTCAATTATTCCTCGTTCAGCCTTACATTCCTTTCTTATATCTTCGTTTTTAATTATGTCCTACAATGATTTTCCACACATTCGTCATAGGACCATGCAGTGCCCTTGAATGCATCAAATGGTGCATAGGACACGGAAGGCAAATTGATTGATCGAAGTTTACTTACATGAAAGCAAATTGATCACTCCTGCGCTTCAGTGCAGTCTAATATAAATATATATAAATCACTGTATGTGTAAATCAAAATATGTGTAGAATCACTTATATCAATTTTAACCCTCCCCCCTGGGAACCGAACCCAGGACCTCTAGTACGGTAGCCGAGCGTGCTGTTCATTACACTACGGAGGCGGGCTTGTTCCAACGTGGTATATTTTTATTATCGTTATTTAATGGTCGATGTCGATGTCAGAAGGCTAATCCCTCTTAACCTGTCCGGGAGTATGAACGTAAATGAACGTCATTCATCAGTCATTCGAATCCTTATCCGCACCCCGATGGTGCATAGGGCACTGTATCATATAAACGCAGTGTTATCTTGATCGTTAACACACGAAGGAAAGGTGATCAGCCCTCCGCTTCAGTGCCAAAAATTAACGTCAGTGGAAATTTTCTTTAAAGGAGTATCGACGTTAATGAACGACGAAGTCCGTCTCTCAGTTAGTATGATGTAACTTGTATAGCAATGATATCTGTGGATGTTTGTGTGTAATTTTGTGATAATTGAAAAATATTTCGAATAGGTGTTTTTTTATTAAATAATTTTAACATAACTTTATAATTATCTTCATAATATAATTATCTTGTAATATAAAAATTTTCATGTAAAAAGAAACCACTCCCCAGAGAAAGTCGGGCATCATTTTTTGTACTCCCGAAAAGGTAAAAAACAGGCCACAAGGCTAAGAAGAAGAAGAAGATAATTAATTGCAAGAAAATACTGATTCATGAAAAAAACGTCACGAAGAAACGCCTGTCGCTTGTCAAAACTCAAAACCCGACGTGTCCGCTTTCATCACTCACGATTTCACGAAGATCCGAATGTCGAGGAATGCCGTCCGACGAATGTTCGCGGTCCCACAAAGGGGAGATCCGATCTGTGCCCGCGGGAATGTGGCCTATTGGCGAGTCGGAGATGTCGGGCTCGTCGGAGATGTCGGACATGTCGGAGAGCCCACCGGAATGCCCCGGATGGCTGTTGCTTATCGGTTCCTGGCGGTCGTCAGTGGGACACCGATACGAGACGATACGAGATCGCTGATAAATAGAAAACCAGCCAATTTACTTATCACCGCTGTGTGCGATTTGACGATCTTTGGAGGTCCAAATTAACAAACGAAGGTATGGATTTGATAAATCGTAGTCATACAGGAGAAAGTGACCAAGTGCATTTTGTTCAAACATGTGATCATTGACTATTTTGATATCTTACTAGCATAATATTGCCCTGGAAAAAATCCCAAAGGATTTTAAACTTGGAAGTACAATATATCAACTTGTTAAAAATGACAAACTGCATTGATGTTTATTTTGTTGCCAAGCAAAAGTGACTTAAATGGCCCTCCTGAAAATTTTACGTTTTGTTAGTTGGTCACTTTCTCCTGTACGACTACGATATGCACAAAGTTTTTAATCAGAGTAGGCAGTAGGGTTGGATAAGGATAAGGCATAGTAGGCACTGGTCGGGTTTCTATATGGAACGCGTGTAATCCAGGGTTAACGATCAAGATAACACTGCGTTCATATGATGCACTATGCACCATCGGGTTCATAAAAAAGAAGCATCCACGATTTTTTTCATAAGGCAGAAGAATGAGGGGTTCCATCCTCTCTGCCTACTCCTGCGGAGAAACGGCGTGATGGTAGCAGCAGCAACAATACGGCTGTCCAAACTCAAAACACGGTAAGGGACATTTTTTTGTAGTACGTTCTTTTAGCATTTTTGGACTAAGTAGATTCTACATAGTCCAAAAATGCAAAAAAACGTAGGTACTACAAAAAATGTCCCTAACTGTGTTTTAAGTTTGGACAGCCGAGCAGTAGTAGTAGTAGTAGTAGTAGAAGTATCTCTCTTTCTCCTCTCTCTCTTCTCTCTCTCGTGTCACCAGACGCGACACGCGTCACGCGTCACCGTGACGGGATGCGACACGCGCCCGTCACCTGTCGCTCTCACCCACCTGTCCGTCCCTCTCTCGCGCGGGCCCTTCGCGGCACTCTGGGCGCTGCGGCCCCCTGCCCAGGGGCGGCAGTCCATTGTCTCCGCGCGGAACAATGGTGACCCATATCCGCGGAACAATGCGCGACGGAGATGACCCAAAACAGTTCACATGTCGTGTCCCGATAGCTGGAAAGAATCCCTCCATTCACCAACAGAACTATTGTTACGGAATATAGGTGAGATATCAACTGATTGTGACGTAGTATTCGCTCACTCCACGTATAGTAAACTGGTTGTGTTTTAACCTTCCAATGTTCTTGGGACAAAGCATGGTTTTTCGAGGTCTCTTCTTCTCCTTTCTGTGCCACTTCTAACGAAGATCGGCGATCATCATGGCTATCTTCGCTTTTGATGCTGCAGCTCGGAACAGAGATTTGGTGCTTCTGCCAAACCATTGTCGTAGGAGGTCTCTTTATGACGTTTCCTTGGTCTTCTTCTTTATCTTCCTTCTTATAGATCCTCGGATTTGTCTGTTCCGTTATCCATTTCTTATGATGTGGACTGCCAACCGTCTCCCCATCGTTTTGGAGGTCTTCCAGGAGGTCTTCTTCCATCTGGGTTCTCTTGAAGAACAATTCGGGCCAGTCTATTTTCCTGCATTCTATTGACATGGGTATTCCAGAATCGTCTTCGCTGTCTTCCCCATCTGACTAATGTATATCATCCGCACTAAACATTTTCCGAATTTGCATGTTCGTTATTTGGTCTCTTAACGTGTTTCCGGTTATGCACCTCAAATGTTCTTCTTTCTGAAGTTCTTAGAAGAGAATTGGTCCTTACTGTTTTTGCTTTTATGTCTATCCCATATCACTCACTCCTTTCAAGAACGTCATACATAAAAAAATCGTAAATTTTCAGTTGTGCATATTTTCGGATTGCCCTGAAAATGTACTTTATCCCAGCAAAAGAGGCATATTTTTAACTTAATATTTACCCGCTACAGGGCAGAAAGTGTTGTTTTTGCATTTAGAGAAAAAGGTATTGATTAATATTTTTTTTTAAATTTACTAAATATTTTTCAAATGGAGAAAAAACCTTCAGGTTTTACCTAAAGAGATTTGTTGCACGGTAAAAAGTTCAGTTAGTGGCTTGATATTTATTTTTAATACATTGTGTTCTCCTGAAAAATCAAGTTTTTGATTTTTGACGTTCTTAAAAGGAGTGAGCGATATGTGACAATCGGTCTTACACACGCGTTCTAATTTACCTTCTATATTGCTAGAGATGAAGTTTGCGTAAGATACACATTATCATCTTCCCTATTATATTCATCTATCATCTTTGATCCAGACCAGCAGTGCGCAACTAACTAACCATCACGCCACTTTCCGTAGGGATAGGCGGACAGAAAAGAAAGCCACAACACTATGCTTTTGAAAAAAAACATCGCTTCTTTCAAATTCATGAATCTTCTCTCCCATACATACCCGTCGATTATTCCACCTTCCTACCTGAACACGCCCAAGTTTTTGACCTACTTATTATGCCCTTCCTCTGCTCCTATTTCCAAATATTACATTCGCCTCGTATTTTTTTTTACCGTTCTCTCCTCATTCATTCGTTCCACATATCGCTCACTTCTTTCAACAACGTCATGTATCAAAACTCGTCAATTTTCAGTTGTGCATGTTTTCGGAATGCCCAAAAAATGTACTATACCCCAGCAAAAGCGGCATATTTTTAACTTAATATTTACGCGCTACAGGGCAGAAAGTGTTGTTTTTGCATTTTGAAGAAAAGGTTTTGTTTTATTATTTTTTTAAATATCCAAAATATTTTTCAAATGGAGAAAAAACATTCAGGTTTTACCTTAAAAGATCTGTTGCACACTAAAAAGTTCAATAAGTGGCTTGATATTTATTTTTAATACATTTTATTATATTGTTAAACTTTAAAAGCGATCTCCTGAAAAATCAGGTTTTATGATATTTGACGTTGTTGAAAGGAGTGAGCGATTTGTGAATGCCGATTCAATTGATGAAAATCGATTCCTGAAAATGATACTGGACTCGTTTTTGGGTTGTTGTAGCATACTTTGAAGTCCGACGCACAGGAAAGCTGGAAACCGCGGAAGTAATATATGACCTAACCGCGAAAGAATTGTCGCCGAAGGCTTTCTACATAAGAATTTGCTTGAATTTCTTAGCGAAAATAAGTTGTATTGCTTAAATTACAGGGTGGCACAAAATTGACTACCCTATAAACTTTATAAAATAAAACAACTTTGTTTTAACCACTTTTATTGGTACACTTTTTTCAACCGGTTTCGACAAGAACCTTATCATCATCAAGATGCTATAATTTTTTACTGGTGTGTACGGTCAGGTAAGGAGTCGGTTTAATCGGTGGTTATGTATGAGTAGATGCATGAATGTGGAAGAGGCGAAGAATGTTTACAAATACAGAGTAATGTGTGGCGTTCTTTTCTCTCTGCCTACCCCTGGGGGAAGCGGTGTGATGGTTAGTTGGTTAAGTTTTTCATTAATGTGGTTGTCAATCATTGGTAGAATGGTAAACGTTACACGTGTTAAAAGTGATCACTTAAACTTAAGCTAATTTGGTCTACATTTGACCTGATGATGGAATGGTTATTCCGAAACCGCTAGTCATGAAGATATTAAGTGGTATTACACAAAGTGAACTATGAATGATAAGGATAGTATTAGTCAGTTCAGTGAGTCAGCTAGATCCGATTCCAACCCGACGCTGGCCGGTACACAGACGCCTTCACAGCCCCAACCGGCACAGCAGACAGACCCGGAACAGTGCCAAAGCATTTACGGAAAATGTCCAGCTATCACATTTCCCATTCGACCATTATTTATCGACACCCCTTACGGACATACGTGTCTATTATAAGGTCCTATCTTGGCACGCGTACAGCCTCCGAGTGTAGAAGAGGGGGGGGGATAAAAATGCATTGCGCACGCGCCAAGATCCATTGTCTTCCTTGTGCCCCCCTTCACTCCGCCACCTCCTTTCCCCTGCGCGGGGTCCGATATCGAGGTATAAAAATACAAATTGAAAGGCAGATATTTACAAGTGATTTAAATTGAAACGATTGACCCACCTTCTTTATGCTGCACGCTAAGAATCGACGCTCGAAAGCAAAAAAGGCTTGGTGGTAAATTGACCACTTGTAAAAGAGCGCTTTTTAATTAATGAATAAATGTAAACATGACTAGTTTCGAGAACTACAGATGTTCTCGTAACTCTTATTTTTTTAAATACCGTTGTTGCATTGAAAAAGTAACTTTTTCTTTGAAATAATTACATTGTCTTGAAAATAAAAGAGTTATTGAAAGGTAAGAAGTTAAAAAAGTATATAAGTATCTACATATATTATATATTTTTTGTACATATATATCACTCACCCCTTTCAACAACGTCATATATCAAAAACCGGCAATTTTCAGTTGTGCATGTTTTCGGAATGCCCAGAAAATGTACTACTATATCCCAGCAAAAACAACATATTTTTAATAGATTTATATTATCCACTGACACTTCGTGATGGAATTGCATTTTTAATTTATTATTAGATTAAAACCAATATTTTTAGCTTTTCCACTTTTTTATTTGACCAGCGACCGGGTTTCGTCGTTACCGACATCATCAGACTACCAGTCTGATGATGTCGGTAACGACGAAACCCGGTCGCTGGTCAAATAAAAAAGTGGAAAAGCTAAAAATATTGGTTTTAATCTAATAACATATTTTTAATTTAATGTTTTCTCGCTACAGGGCAGAATGTGTTGTTTTCGCATTAGAAGAAAGGGTATTGTTTAATTATTTTTTAAAAATACTAAATATTTTTCAATTGGAGAACTTTCAGGGTTTACCTAAAAAGATCTATTGCACACTAAGTTCAATAAGTGGCTTGATATTTACTTTTAATACATTTTATTATATTTTTAAACTTTAAAAACGATCTCCTGAAAAATCATGTTTTTTTATGTATGACGTAGTTGAAAGGAGTGAGCGATATATTCTGGAAAAAACAACAAAAAAATATCCAACATACATTCTTCAAAAAAATCAAGCGTGAACAGACATGTGACCTCTCCGGTGGAATGAATGATTTGTTTGCGAATATACCCTTAAATACCACTATTTAAATAGTGATATTTACCAAGTGAATTTTTTATTAATAATCGAATAAGGTGTCTGTAGAGATATAGGTTTTGACCGCTAACCCGAATGTTGCAAGGATCAAATAGCGGTGACACGCTCACAGCAATAATAATTATTTGAGTGTTGCCAGACAAAAGGGAATTAATGCACGTAGCCTTAAATAATAAAAAAAATATATATATGTACATTGTTTGGAATTTTTGGCCGCGCCAACATTAATTCAGTTACGTGCTCGGATAACGAAACACTTCCAGGCGCGTGGCAGGATGGCCGATGAAGTCGAATCCAAATTCGATCATCGATACTCAAATTGGTAGAGTTAGGAAGAAAATGCTCCAAAAGATAACCGAATATGGTTGAAAATACCATATTGACATGATATAAGTCACTGCGAGACGCGAAAATGGTTATAAATACCATATCGATACAAGACGTACAAGGCAACTCGAGATGCAAGAAAATGGTTGTAAATATCATAAAGACACCTCCTCCCCCCTCATTAATTGAATAGAGCAATATTTATTTCTTCAGAAATATTTTGAAGATTTTCCTCTATGTGCAGCTGACAGAGAGTCCCTCAGGTTCTATAAATGCTGCGGGTGGATGGTGGGCTCAGATTCCAAAAAAAAAAAAAAAGACACAATACAAAGTGCCTTGAGGCGTGCGGAAATGGCTCAAAATACCATATTGACACAATACAGGGCACCTCGAGGCACGTGAAAATGGTTGAAAATACCATATTGACAAAATACAAGGTACCGTAGAACGGGGCTATTTGTACTTTGATGTGTTACTTGAGCCCAGTACAAAAAACATTTAGATCTGTATTTTGTACACAATAATGAACGTATCGACATGATTCATTGTGTCCCTGACAGGGTGACACTTATTGTCGCGATACGTTCATTATTGTAGACCAAATACAGATATTTTTTTTATACTGGGCTCAAGTAACACATCAAAGTTCAATAATACCACATTGACACGATACAAGGCACCTCGAGGCGCGCGAAAATGGTTATGAATACCATATTAAAACAATATAAGGCATGGCGTAATATCTCTTCGAGCTACAAAACTTACTTTGACACTTAAAAAAAAAAACCATGTTGGTCAGATACACTGAAAATGTTGCGAATAAAATAACTGGTTAACTTATTATATTATTTCGAGAAATAAAAATACTTTGTGTTCTGATCCACTCACATTTTTATTAACCAACTAGTTTCGGCAACAACCAGTAATAAATAAACCCTGAAGAGGGCAACAGGTTGTTGCCGAAACTAGTTGGTTAATAAAAATGTGAGTGGATCAGAACACAAAGTATTTTTATCTCTCGAAATAATATATCAATATGATCCACAAAGTTAATGCTTTCGATATTCAAAACGGTTAACGGTCTCCTAGTACGTCAAATAATTCGAGAAGAATCTTACATAAATTTTATAAGAGTATCTGCTAAATGAAAAGCTTACTCAACTTAATCATAGATGCTGCCAAGAACTCAAATATGAAAGAACATGTCCTCAAATTTGAGTAGTGTGGTCGTCAATCATGGGTAGAATTGGTGAATGTTACACTTGTGTATAGTAACCCCTTGAACTAGCCTATAACAGCCCTGTAAATACCCAGACTTCTATATTATTTACAACATTTTGGGTGTGTCCAAATACTTGTTCACAAATCTGGATTATCTCCAATTAGGAATTTTTTAACATTACTTTCTCATCAATATATCTAGAAGATTAAAAAATTAAATTAAAAAATGAGTAGTGTGGTCGTCAATCACGGGTAGAATTGTTGAATGTTACACGTGTGTATAGTGATCACTTAACCAACCTATGACGATCGTAAGCCCTGTAAATGCCAAGAATTTAATATTATTCTTCATCTACATATGTTGAGATAAGAAAATAATGATTTTTATTCGTCGACAAAAATTTCATCTACACTTACCGACGCCAACGTTTTCAAGCTACTCATTAACAAAGCTTCATGGATCAAATATGAGCTCAATTTATATTTCAGAAACGTCTCGTCCGCGTGTTCCTCAAATGACGAACTGAAATTTAATGGTGAATGGTGCCGTTGGTGAAGGCGTCTTTGAGGATAATTGAAGGACTATTTGTAAGCGACAAACGGGTCGTAAATCCTGTCAGGAATGCAGTTTGAGGAGATGCATGACAGTTTTAGAAGCGTCGCCCGTGCCAGCGGCTGTGGTAGTTCTGGGACTTGCACATAATATAGCGGTGACAATACTGTTTATGACACAGACGATGCGCATATCTGATATTTTGAACTCTGATACATGAATATCAATTTAAAAAGGTGGAGCTTTTAACCCTGGATTAACCGAGAGATTACGCCAAAAAACAAAGAAAACATCAGTCAAGATAGCTGGCAAGAACAGGACACAGAAAACTGTGACTTCAAAAATATTTATTTAATTTTTTTTGGTTAAACTTTCATTATTTTACTTGTACATAGTTGCTGTTGAAAAAATGTCAATTTTTGTAAAAAAAAACAAATTTCTATTCTTTATATATATATGTTTAACCTGCAATTTTATTGTTTCTGTAAGCTTGTTGTGTTTTCATCTAATTGATGAAAAACATCAAAACTATTTGTATTGCTCTGTATTTCGTTTATTGTATATGTTTTTCATTGTTTGTGAACCATAAATAAATAAATAAAACTGCTATGGGTAAATTGATCTCACCAGCTCGTAACCAGCGCTCTAAATTTGGCGAGCATGCCTTTGCTATTGCAAGCCTGATGGCGCGGAATGCTTTTCTATCAGTAGTTAGTCCGCCTCCGTAGTGAAATGGTCAGCACGCTCGGCTACTGTTCTGGAGGTCGCTGGGGTCGATTCCCAGGGGGGTCAGATAAATATAAGTGATTTTTTAACTACAATATTTATTCAATATTACTCTGGGCTGTTCACATTCCCTTCATGTGTTAACGATCAAGATAACACTGCGTTTATATGACGCAGTGCCCTATGCACCATTAAGATAAGTTTGAATGAATAAAAAGATAGAAAAAGTGAGATTGAAATGATCTTTAGAAGAAGACTAAAAACACATTTGTTTGCAAAATAAGATTCACTTTCTTCTTTTCCCCAATTCAAACGCATTGAAGCGCCCTTGGGGTCAAATTATCCATTATTTTAATTTTTTTATTATCTAACAGCTAGTTTCCTGAGGGTTATCGGTGCTGAGTAAGTGTTGTTTGTAGCGCGTGCTTCTCCAGAGCGTGAGGCGACTGCCCAAACAGCCAGACTTACTGTACAAATCAGGGAAAACCAGCACAGAGCATTCTACTCAAACGGCAAACGTCAGACCCCAAACACGTCAGAATTACTCCGGACTAAAACAGCCCAAAAATTAGACCAATCACGATAATCATTGCACTTATATGATCAATGTTTAAGTTGATTTGATAAATTATCGGCGGGTATGTATAAGGAAATGCATGTGGAAGAGGTGAAGATTATATGCAATGACAAATCGGCGGGGAAGCAGCGTGACAGCTTGTTATTTTCACCAAATTAAACATTTGTATAATACTTTTATTTCAGTTTTCTTGAATGTTTTTCGCAGATACTTTGTGGCACATTTTATAAACTTTATAACATAAAACAACTTTATTTTAGCTACTTTTTATTGGTACACTTTTTCCAACCGGTTTCAACAAGAACCTTGTCATCATGAGGGTTTATGTACTAATTCTAAAACAATAAAATAATATATTTATTAAAATAATATGAAAATAACTCCTGTAATTGGAGATAATCCCTATTTTGTGAAAGTATTTGGGCACACTCAAAATGTTGTAAATAAATTATCTGGTCAAATTTCAAGCTTAAATAATAAAAATGAAAATGATATTTTCTGGCGTTTCTCATGTGTGTGATTATAATCCAGGATTCGGACCTCACATACTAATAAAAGAGCTTCTGCTCAGTAAAAAAAATCTTTTCATCTCACCAATAGATGTATCTAGCGAAGTTCTAGTGATTCAAGAATAATGTTTCAAAATTAATTCATATATAAGTATATAGAACTTCCAAGAATTTGAAGAGTTTGGTTGTCAATAATGGGTAGAATTGGTGAATGTTACACGTGTGTAAAGTAATCACTTAAACCAGCCTATGACGGCCGTCAGCTCCGTAAATGCCCTGACTTCCATATTCTTCTTCATCTTTGATGAGATGTCAAAAAATAATATAGTATTATTTAATCAAATTCATAGTAAAGGGTAGTATGCCCTGATGGTGCGGTACAGGTCCAACAAAACAAACGTTAGATCCATAATTAATCAAATTTGATTAGTCACAATATGTAGAAGTTAAGGTGACACCAAGGACATACATTTTCCATCGTTTTTTTTTGTCACAGCCACGACGCCTCACGTCTGACTGTCGTTAAACCGACGCATGACTCACGTCAGGCCAGCGGCTGGTTCGAGACCCATCCGTCCTGCGCGCGTGTGGTCGGCTGGCTACCTCCTCGCGCTCCTTTACTCCTGGCACTCGCGGCCGCTTCCTTTCGAGGCGTTCTCACCATAAGAACGGTGACAAACACCATAAGAGAGAGAAATTCAGTTATGGGTCGCCAACCCGTCGGTAAACAAAGAACTCATAGTTTGATTTCAACACCATCAACACCATGGATGAGCATTGGCGGGTGGGATCGGTTATAGACCTCTTAACCACGCACGTATAAACCCAAATGCGATTCGTTGAAATACAGATCGAGTGACCGCAGAATATTTTATTAATATATATTGTGGGTAGGTAAATACTTGCAAAAAACAATAACCCTAAAATCCCTGTTTTATAAAGCTTTTATCCTGAATAAAATACCCGCTATTAAACGTAAAGCTGAATTTACTTTTAAAACCACATAAATATGACGTTTCAAACCTACTTAGTATATTTGCTAGTTGAAAACTTTATAATACTGTATCATTAGTCGAAATTGCATATTTTCGAGTTAACATTTTTTGCCAATACACCCACGATATATACTAGTAAAACATTTTTTTAGAGATTTATATCATCCACTGGCACTTCGTGATGGAATTGCATTTTAATATATTATTAGATTAAAAACAATATTTTTAGCTTTTCCACTTTATTTTTATTTGACCAGCGACCGGGTTTCGTCGTTACCGACATCATCAGACTGGTCTGATGTCCACCAGTCTGATGATGTCGGTAACGACGAAACCCGATCGCTGGTCAAATAAAAATAAAGTGGAAAAGCTAAAAATATTGGTTTTAATCTAATAATATATATTTTTAGAGGGTGTTGAAAATACGAAAAAAAGTTTTATTTCAATTAGTCTGTTCGATACTGTAAGTCATCTTGGTTGTTTTTACACGGAGGGCAAGGTGATCACTCTTGCGTTTCAGGGACCAATCCAGTGTATTATCAAATAAATACTACAGTTTAAAATCATTAATAATTATTTTCACCCCCTCCTAGGAATCAAACCCGGGATTTTCAGCACGGTAGCTAAACTCGCTGACCATAACGCCACGGAGGCGGGTACGTATGCTCGATCAAAAGCGGTATTAAAAACATATCCGATTCACGTACTGAAAGTTTTCACGTTTATCGGGACGGACAATGAGAAAGAAAAGGTTATTAACTAAAGGATAGAGCGTGCGCGACAACAAAAAACATTGTTTTTATCCGTTTATTGTTTTCCTAACGTAATGTATGCAACTATGTATCTACACCAGGGATGGCGAACCTATGGCACGAGTGCCGTAGGTGGCGTGTGGGACAATTTTACATAGCACGCGATTAAAGAGAAAAAAAATCACGTGATTGTACAAAAAAATATTGAGAATTATTTTGGAAGAACTTGAGCGAGATTGATTCGTTGGACCAGTCCAGAGGAATGCCGAAAATAAAGAAGTTACAACTTGGTTATCCATCCCGGAAACTTTAAATTATCTTAAAAATACGTATATCAATGGACATTTTAACAATTTTTCCGTCTACTCATTTCCATGTTTCATTATTTTCTTTATTAAATCAATTATAATAAGTAAAGTTACAGACAAAAATAATGCTGCTTGTATTTCCGTAGGTACTGACAGGCGCCGTGGCGAGTTGGGTAGACGCTCGACTGCGAAACTGGCGTCGCGGGTTCGATTCCCGCCAATTGCAGTTTCGCCAATTGCCAATAATAAAGATTTATTTTCAATTGGTCTGGGTGTTTGTGATGTATTTTTCATATTTACCTTCCCTATCCTTACTATCCTACCTGCAGGCATCTAGCATCCAGCAACAAAAATCTCAGTAATAATAAAGTTTTTGGGTTGTACATTTTTTTACTAACTAACTAACTAACTAAATAACTAACTAACCATCACGCCGCTTCCCCGCAGGGGTAGGCAGAGAGAATAGAGTGCCACACCACTCTGTCCTTGCAAACATTCTTCGCCTCTTCCACTTTCATGCATCTCCTCATACATACCCGCCGATTGTTAGACATACTAGGTATATTTTTTTAAATTTATTTCACCATTAATAAGTACTTAATTCTTTTTTTAGGTGTATTTTTACTTTGTTTATATTAAAAAAAACTGAGGTTACACAAACATTTGATGCACTTTCATTCCCCTGGCATGTGGCACGCGACGAATAATATATTTTTTTTTCAGGCTCAAAAAGGTTGTTCAGCCCTGATCTACACAATGAATATTCCTATGACCGTCCACCAGAATATTAAATACTGCCACTCTCGCTTTCATTGCATGGCTAGAACTAGGAGAGGGGTCATCTTTTGAAGACTGACGCGATAATTGCATAGATACTAAATTACAATCGTGATTGACAATGGAATAACAGTTAAAAATTTAACGACGAGAATTAATTAAATTTTATGACGCACGTGAAAAATTGATTGCTCAAACATCGAATTAGACACGTGGAAGAAGCTAAGAATGTAGGTAACAAGGATATATTCAATAACTCAATACTTTCAGCGTGTCTTAATCTTTGTTCATAATTTCTGGGTTTACTACACTTAGGAATCATTCACAACAAGATTTTTATTGATATTACAACAAAAATTAATAAATACGTATCGCTCACTCCTTTCAAGAACGTCATATAATAAAAATCGACAATTTTCAGGTGTGCATGTCTTCGGAATGCCCAGAAAATGTACTATATCCCACCAAAAGTGGCATATTTTAAACTCAATATTTACCCGCTACAGGGCAGAAAATGTTGTTTTTGCATTTTGAAGAAAATGTATTGTTTAATTATTTTTTTAAGTATACTAAATATTTTTCAAACCGAGAAAAAACATTCAGGTTTTACCTAAAAAGATCTGTTGCACGGTAAAAAGTTCGACTAGTGTGGCTGTCAATCGAGAGTAAAGTGGTGAATGTCAAACGTGTTTAAAGTCATCACTCAAACCAGCCTATGATGGTCGTAAGCCCTGTAAATGCCCAGACATCCATATTCTTTCTTTTACATCTATGTTGTATATTGCCCTATGCACCCCAATGGTGCATAGGGCACTGCGTCATATAAACGCAGTGTTATCTTGATCGTTTACACATGAAGGAAAGGTGATCAGCCCTCCGCTTCAGGTACCAGTCCAGGGTAATATCGAATAAATATGACAGTGAAAAAATCACTTATATTTATTTTACCCCCCTTGGGAATCGAACCCGGGACCTCCAGAACGGTAGCCGAGCGTGCTGACCATTACACTACGGAGGCGGACAAAATCCATCTATGTTGGACATATATGGTATGTTCCGGCGGACATCTATGTTGAGGTGTTAAAAAATCATGTTTATTCTCGATTTAGCTCAAGGGAGATTGAATGCAGGTAAAATTATTTAGTTCGTTTAGGATATGAGTGATAAGATAAGGTGATTGTGATAATATTGAATGAGCAAGTTGAAACAGGCTAGTACTTACTCATGTACCAGCACTTGTTGGAGTATGATTAGGTAAGTAGTAGGTACAGCATCTTTCAAACTGTTAGAACAATGCATTATTGCATAAAGTTTATGTTAGATACAGTAATATGCTAATCTTCACTCCACTAAATGGGGATATCGAGGAAAGATACAGCAAACCTTATTTAAAAAATATATATTTATTAGTTGCTTTAGAAAATTCTCTTTGTCTATTATGTACAAGGATTTATGGCATATTGTGTTTATATATCTTAAAAATTATAGTGAACAGTTCAAAATAAATTAATTCAGTTGATAACAATACAAAAGATACAACATTACAAATTGGATTTAATATTTTATATCGATCAAGATTTGTCACATAGCTTATTTACATATTTGTCTTTTTTGTTAATATTTTTTTTCATAGATACATACATTTTTTTTACTAAATGTATTACGGCTCTTTAGGCATGGCCTATGTTGAGCCGAAATACTTACAAATGAATACAATTTTTGTAATTATTATTATTCGTTATTTTTTAATTATTAGATTTTATACATTACATACAATAGATACAATTACAATTTACTGTTTAAAGTATTTACAATAAAATAATTACACCTGGACTTTATATCTTATTCGTGTCGTCATATTTTCTAAATAAGATACCACTAAATCCGATAGATCTTTATGCCTTATTGCCTCATCAATTTTTGTGAACTGAAAACCTTCTTTGGCGAATTCTGTTTCCAATTTAAATATTTCTTTTACAACAATTTGACATGCCTACAGTAAATCAGGGACATTTTGTGATGACGTCTCATCACATTCACGAGTAGATTTTTGCAATCTTTACTAGAAAATAAAATAGAATATCACCTATTAAATATTGAAATTAATGCCTGTAGGAAGGATAATTAGTCTGCTGAACGGTCTACCAAGAGAGATGCATCTGTTTCGTCTCAGCACTACTAGATTTAGACAATTCATCTCGGATTATATTACATTAAGTATATTAGTGACTTTGTTTTGTCTTGTGATTTTTCTTTACATTTACTCCGTAAGGACCACTTTGGGTACCATTGAACGAAAGGACAGAGAGTTTGCGACAGCAAAAAAACATTGTTCGTAGTAAGGTAGAAGCTAAATACAATTTTGATAACGTTGCATGATACAACTTGCCCCGCATTTCCCGATTTAGGGGCGTCGCAACCTTATTAACAGATCGATCATTTAACAATAAGTTATTCAGTTCCTACCTCCCGCTGCATAATGTTCTCACTATTTTTACACCCAGTTGAGTTAAATCACTCACCGCACTATTGTAGCGTTCGCTGTTACTTAACCCTTTCCTGCAAATGCCGACATGATAATTGATTTTCTAAATTATATATGTAAATATATATATATATATATATATATATATATATATATATATATATATATATATATATATATATATATATATATATATATATATATATATATATATATATTTATATATATATATATATATTTATTTATATATATATATATATATATATATATTTATATATAAATATATATATATATATATATATATATATATATATATATATATATATATATATATAAACATCATCTCGTACTAGCTGACATAAGTGATCACTAATAGAACATTTACACATCACTTTCATACACATCATTTTCAAGACGTAAATAGGCATAAATTCTATAAAATAAAATAGCAACTATGTACTTTTTCCACAAACAATATATTTAACCAGTACGCGGGTTTCGTTGTGACCGCCATCACCACTCCGATGATGTCGGTAATGACGAAACACAGTCACTGGTCAAATAAAAGATATGTGAAAAAAACTACGCAGTTGTTATTTTATAAAAAATGCTGTCGCTAAGATATGTCAGGATAAAACTTGCCTTTTTCTTTTAAATGCCTTTTTTTATTAAATATATGTCAGTATGAAACTTATATCTAATGAAAAAAGGTTTTTATTACATTTAATTTCCCCGATTTTTCTAACTTAAAATTAATGGCGCCACACACATTTTTTTGAACAGTCTAACATTTTTTTCATTAAAAAAGTACAATACGAGATTTCTACAGTGAGCTAGAGTGTTAATCACATACCTGTCTTTAGCTATAGGAATCCAGCATCATTTACAGATAAGATGGTTCTCCAGAACAATAGGCAGTATCCGTTACAAAACCGTCGGTTAGTGAAGAAGGACAAATACTGCGCATTCGTAACCTTTCCGAATCGCCACTTTCAATTACAATTTCCTAACAGATTTCAATAAAAACTCTCAAATGCATATTGTTTCAATCAAATGTTTCACCAATTAAACCAAGTATCTTATTTCTTGTTTCGGCATTAACTTTGTGGTAAGACATGTTACAATGATTAAAGAAAACACTTGCTTTTTACCACTTGAGTTTTATTATAGACTACATGTTTCAGAAGTTAAACTTCCATCATTCAGGTCTGTATAACTATACTTAGGTAGGTACTTGTTGCATTTTTATATGTCAGGCTGGTAAGTAAGCTAAACTGGCAGTACACAATGGAGTTCTGGTTCCAACCCTTATGTATGGAAGCGAAGCATGGAGTTGGCAAAAGAAGGATGAAACCAGACTGAATGCAGTCGAAATTCGATCCCTCAGACGAATGTGTGGTAAAACGATGTTTGATAGATGTTCGAATGATGAAATAAGGAAAGAATGTAAGGCTGAGATAAGCATTATCGATAAAATTAAGAAAGGTGTGTTGAGATGGTTTGGACATGTGGAGCGTATGAGTGAAGAAAGAACGGTTAAACAAATTTATGGGGCGAATGTAGTTGGAAAAAGAAGCAGAGGACGACCGAGGAAAACTTGGCACAATCAAGTATGTCGAATACTTGAAAGCGGCCGGGTCAGGAGTCGTAATAATCGTCGGGTATGTATGAGGAGATGCATGAATGTAGAAGAGGCAAAGAATGTTTGCAAAGACAGAGTGGTGTGGCGTTCGATTCTCTCTGCCTACCCCTGCGGGGAAGCGGCGTGATGGTTAGTTAGTTAGTTAGTTATTTATTAAAAATTGTAACTGGTTACACGACACATCAGTTTGGTTTATTAGGAATGAATGTAAGAGACATTCAACAATAAATCGCTATTCAGTAAACAAAGACTGGCGGGTGAGGGGGTACAGGGAAGTAAGTGTACTTGACTATTTCGGAGAAGGGCGTCGTCGCGTAGACGAATGTTTAGTTATCTGATAGGGATCAACACACTCAAAATGTTGTAAATACATCCTTTTTTGAAATACATCTTGTGACGTCACATGTTTACTTCATAGTTACATTTTATTACTCATATTTCATGAAAAACATGTTTTTCAAAGCGGTTATTTTTCCAATTATTCACCGCGCCTGTGAGGCATATTTTCCTTCGATATTCCGGATTGTTAGTTAAATAAAAATATAATAACTGCCTACCGTAGAATGTAATCACTATCGTATGGCTAATAATAAAAATGACGATTACAAGGCAGCGATCGACAACCATCTTAAGATTGATGATATGAGATTTTAATTATCGATTTGTCATGAACGTCGTGGAATAATTTAAAAATAAAAATACAAATTTGTACTCGTAAAATACCAATGATTTATGATTATAAAATTGAAATATCGTGATAACATTAAAATCCAATACCATATCATTAACATATCGAAAACATTAAAATCCAAACCAATCCATAATCAAAGAAGTAATCCAATAATACTGATGTTTTATTTTTATATTTGAATCATTATGTTATTTCGATTTGCGATCTCGCAGGCAAATGTGCGGCAAAACTATGTACGAATGGTGAAAAAGGGGAAGAATTCAAAACTGAGGCAATACTTCAAGGCTGCGATAAGCATTATCGATAAAATTTATAAAGGTGTGAATCTAATGAGCGAGGAAAGAACAGGAAAACAAATTTATTAGACGAGTGTTGCTGGTATAGAAGCAGAGGAAGACCGAGAAAATGTTGTCTCGATGAAAGTATTTCAAATTCTTCACCCGCGGTCAGGTCAGAAGGCGAAATAATTTGCGGGTATGATTTATACGAAGAGACGCAAGAATATGGAAGAGGCGAATTTTTTGCAATGATAGATTGGTGTGGCGTTCTATTCACTCTGCTTTCCTAGATGGTTAGTTATTTAGTTAGTTATATATCTATGTTCTCGTGGCAATGGTTGAGCGCCCCACGCATCAGCGTAACCACTTCGAGATATACCATACTTATGAATATTCAAGATGGACATAAATTGTATATTTTTATTACTGGCCGCCATTTTGTATTTTATTTCCAACGCAAAACTTATGCAAATGAACGCCAATGAGGTCCGCTTCTCTTCAATTTATACATATATACGTATATGGCATATAAATGATAAATCGTTACCTAGATGAAATTATGGGTAGGGTGACACAGAATTCGACGGTAATACCATTTTTTTTATTTTTTTATATTTAAACACACTCAAAGACAAAATAATAAGATCATTAAATATCCTGTTTTGGATTGTGACGTACATAGAAGTACAAGTATTATTTTTTTGACACAAGACTACATAGATGAAGAAGAATATGGAAGTCTGGGCATTTACGGGGCTTACGACCGTCATTGGTAGAATGTTAAGTGATCACTCTACACACGTGTATCATTTACCAATTCTACCAATGATTGACTACCACACTACTCAAATTCTTGGAAATTCTTTGTTTATGATCCAACTTCGAAACATTGTTCTGGAATCACTAGAATTATACTAGAGACATCTATTGGTGAGATGAAAGAAGCTTTTTATTGAACAGCAATATCTTTTATCTGACCAATAGATTGATGTCTCTAGTGAAATTCTAGTTATTCAAGCACAATGTTTCGAAAACGGATCATATATAGGTATATATAAATATATATATATATATATATATATATATATATATATATATATATATATATATATATATATATATATATATATATATATATATATATATATATATATATATATATATATATATATATATATATATATATATATATATATATATATATATATATATATATATATATACATATATATATGTATATATATATATATATATATATATATATATATATATATATATATATATATATATATATATATATATATATATATATATATATATATATATATATATATATATGTATATATATATATATATTATATATATATATATATATATATATATATATATATATATATATATATATATATATATATATATATATATATATATATATCCAAGAATTTGAGTAGTGTGGTTGTCAATCATGAGTAGAATCGGTAAATGTTACACGTGTGTAAAGTGATAACTTAAACCATCCTATGACGGTCGTAAGCCCCGTAAATGCCCAGACTTCCATATGCTTCTTCATCTAAGGCGGGTGACCCAAAAAAGCCTACCTTATTTTTATTTTTTTTTCTAACTAGTGGTTTACATATAATAACAATGCACTGGTAATTTAAAATATATGTATTTATTTATTTAACTTTGTAATAAATGAAACCAAAGTGCTTTAGAAACAAAAATTATGTTAAGATGTCAAAAAATATTATAATGAATGCAACTCCCATCTTAAAATTATGTGCTGTGGTACCGTGTACCTGGATGTATCTCACCATAATGGGTGGAGCGCAATAAACGCTCCATCGGATTTGGGTTGTCTGTAATTACAAGCGGTATGGGGAATTCATTTCATTATGCTAATAGGGTTTTATTATTGTCCACTTGACCTGTTTTCAAAATGACACATTCGATACTAGATCGAGCATAAAAATTATAAGCCGTAGTCAAGGAACGTCATTTCCCCGAGAGACGAATAAAAATCTTCCCCTATCTCTTAAGACCTAAAACAGGGGTTGGAAATTTACATACGACTCATTGACTTTACTAATTTAAGAAAAAATAATATATTTTATTAATTTTATAGGTAAGTACTGAAGTTTCTTGGTGGAATTTCATTTTATTTTACAAACTAACCTTTTAAATCAAAATTTTATTTGGAAAAAGACTGTTTTTTTCTGATAACGAACGAATTGCATTATTGCAAGGCATTAAATAAAAATCGTACAGGATTCGGATCTCACATACAAATATGATTATTTTTTGCTCGTTCATTTTACTTTTCACCTGTATATGAAAACATCTGTAGTTTTCGAAACAAGTGGTGTGTAATGAAATAAAAACTGGTAATACACAAGTATTTAAAAAAAAAATCAACGTGTCATTCCACAAAGTTAATGCCGAATCAATTAATAGTATGAAAGAGTTTTTCAATAGAACTTTCCTCATTCCAATATAGATGTCTATTGTGAAATCGCACACATTGTGTAACGAGTTTGATCAATATGTCTATAATAATAATAATAAAACCCTTTTCCGCACCCCAATGGTGCATAGGGCACTGTGTCATATAAACGCAGTGTTATCTTGATCGTTTAAACATGAAGGAAAGGTGATCAGCCCTCCGCTTCAGGTACCAGTCCATGGTAATATTGAATAAATATTGCAGTGAAAAAATCACTTATATTTATTTTACCCCCCCTTGGGAATCGAATCCGGGACCTCCAGAATTGTAGCCGAGCATGATGACCATTACACTACGGAGGCGGACAAAATAATTTGTCTATAAGTTTAAAAAAATTAAGTAGGTTAGGAAAGCGTTTTTGCTCAATAAAAAGCTTCTTTCATCTCACCAATAGATGTCTCTATTGGTGAGATTTTGAATTTGAGCTGTGTGGTTGTCAATCATGGGTAGAATTGATGAATGTTACACGTGTGTAAAGTGATCACTTGACCAAGCCTATGCCGATCGTAAGCTCTGTCAATACTTAGATTTCTTCCATACTCTTCTTCATCTATGTTGCGATGTCAAAAAAAGGTATACAATTTGTTAGAACGAATCTCAGTAATTCGAACAGTCGGATAATCCGTATTCCGAGTCGTTCTCCGTTCCAAGTTCGAATTAATGACAGTTAGTGAGGCGATTTATCTCGTTAATTCACCCACCCACCAATTACCCGCACCGCGAGCCGCCATTGGCCGAGCAGCATCCGCGGCGGACCAATCGGGAGGCGCAGTTCAACAGATCAGACAACTTTCACGCGCGCTTTTTTACTTTTTTTCCACTCAACTGTCATTGCGATGCAATGCGGCAACACTACAGATGTGGAGTTCCTCACCAAAACGTTACATTTTCATTATAAATGATTATAAGTAATCAGGTTAATATCTCTTTCAAAAACCTTTTAAAAAATAAATGGTTTTTAAAAGAGAAAAATTATGTGAAATAACCCTACAAAGAAATGATATCATAATTAGTTAGTTACTTTTGTATTGTGTCTTGTATTTTGTATTCATTTTACATTATTTCTGCTGAATCTTTATGGATTTATATGATAATCGACACGTGTGAGTTCTCGGCAGCATTTATGGTCGAGTTGAGTAAGCTTTAAGTAGGTATATGGAAAAACCCGTATTTGAACTCAATCAAAATGTTGCCACATAAATAAATAATATCGTTTTAAGCGCGCTAAAAGTGGGAAGTATGCTACTTGTCAAATATTTAAATACGATAATTGTGTCAGCACGTGACATCTATGAATATTTATAGAAAACTAATAATATTTTCTATGGATAGGTACTCGTTATGTTCATTACCAACGAAATAGTGTCCATGTATAATTATGACCGGCGCATGTAGCTGTTAACTGCCGACGAATACAACAATCATAATAGCCATGTTTAAATTTATACATATATATGTACATGCCCGCGCATGTTTATTAATTAGGTGAAATAAAACGTAGCAAAGGCTGCGTGGGTGAAAATGAACCAGGGGTGCTCAAAGTGTCGGTCGCGTAGCGATTCCAGTAGCCTGCCTGCCCGATATATAGGTACAGTATGAAGAGATCGCCGAAAATATGCCATTGTCATGTGAATCTAATGAGTGAAAGAGAACAGTAAAAAAATTGTCAAGTAAATGTGGTTGGAAATAGTAACAGAGGAAGACCGAGGAAAAATTGGTATGAAAAAGTGCGCCAAATATTTGGAAGCAGTCAGGTAAGAAGTCGGAATAATCGGCGGGTGTGTATAAGATAGAGGAGGAGAAGATGCGAAGATTGTTTGCAAAGAAATTGGCACGGCGTTCTAATCTCTCTGCCTACCTCTGTGGGGTACCTACCCCTGCAAGACAGGACCCCAAAAGATAGACCCCAAGAATTTTATAATGTAGACCTTGGGAGAACAAAAGAGGTGTCGGAAGACCCAAACAGAGATGGTCCGACGACATAGTCGCTGAGGGGGGTAGAAACTGGCTGCAAGCAACCGACCGTTTCATTCTTCATACATTCAGGCAACCTCATCATACATTTTCAAACCCTTATACATTAAACAATTTTGCGACTCAACAATGTTTTTTTTCAACAAAAGCAGTCTTATTTTATCCTTATATTCGTGAAAATTTTTCTTTAAAACAATGAGATTTTTTTAACTATGAAGAGTCCACGAGACTCGTTTACCGTCAAAGGGTTAAGCGCGCCAGTACACCCGCCTGTAAATTATCGGAGCCACGATAAAAAAAAGATGATGAAAAAAAGTCCGTGTGTATAAATAAACGCAGGGAAGATGGAATTAATGCCGTCGGGCTTAAAGCAGGCGACGTTTCGGATTTGGGTGTGACCGGAAAACAAAATGGTGATCGCCCACCGAGCCGAATTGTTACGAGTCACTTTGGTCTCCCGGTCCAACGGACGAGATGGATTATGAGATATAATTAAATGTAGGCCCGGCAGTGTCATCGCAGGTAATAAATAAATAAAATAATATTAAAATAAATTACATCCTAACATAGATTTAGGATGAAACACGCAAAGGAACTGATCACGGGGTACTCGCGGAAATTCACCAGAGAAGCTCTAAAGCTTAGCAAAAAACAAAAAGGGATCCTAACCAGGACCTTGACAGGACACTGCAGACTGAGGAAACACATGACAAAAATTGGACTTCATGACTCCCCAGTATGCAGATTTTGTACGGAGGATAACGAAACGCCAATCCACATTCTCTACAATTGTGACGCACTCGCTCGCAAACGAAGTCACATCCTTGGAGGACCTCTACTGGACTCCGAGAGAAGGTGAAGCTCCTACCACCAAGACAGGTCGTGAGTTATATGACTCACGTAGGTCTTGGCAGTGAGCGGTAATACAGAGGGAGGTCACAATAGATCTAATATGGTCGCAGTAACATAAGGGATGCAAAATCCCTTGACCTCTAAAAAAAAAACAAAAAACATAGATTTAGAATATTATGGAAGTCAGGGCATTTACGGGGATTACGACCGTCATATGCTGGTACAAGTGATCACTTGTAACATTCACCAATTCTATTCATAATTCACAACCACACTACTTAAATTTTTTAAACTTCCAGATATATTGATTAAACTCGTAACACAGTATGCGCGAGTTCACAAAAGTCATCTATGGTGGTACGAAGAGTACTTTTATTAAGCAGAGACTCATAATTGTATGTGAGGCCCGAATTCTGGATTACATTCACATACTTGAGAAACATTTGAAAACATCATTTTTGGTTTGATGAAAATTAAGTTGCGGGCTGTTGGTAAATACATATTTTTGTCGGCTAGTCGCTCACTCCTTTCAACAACGAGATAGTTTTTAAAGTTTAAGAATATAATAAAATGTATTAAAAATAAATATCAAGCCACTTATTGAACGTTTTCTGTGCAACAGATCTTTTTAGGTAAAACCTGAAGTTTTTTTATCCATTTGAAAAATATTTAGTATATTTAAAAAAATAATAAAACAATACCCTTTCTTCAAAATGCAAAAACAACACTCTCTGCCCTGTAGCGGGTAAATATTAAGTTAAAAATATGCCGCTTTTGCTGGGATATAGTACATTTTCTGGGTATTTCGAAAACAAGCACAACTGAAAATTGACGATTTTTGATATATGCCGTTGTTGAAAGGAGTGAGTGTAGTGTAATATGCATGTTTCTCCAGGGTATGCTTGGCTACAATAGTTTAGAGACGCTTTTTTACTTTTTTTCCACTCAACTGTCATTGCGATGCAATGCGGCAACACTACAGATGTGGAGTTCCTCACCAAAACGTTACATTTTCATTATAAATGATTATAAGTAATCAGGTTAATATCTCTTTCAAAAACCTTTTAAAAAATAAATGGTTTTTAAAAGAGAAAAATTATGTGAAATAACCCTACAAAGAAATGATATCATAATTAGTTAGTTACTTTTGTATTGTGTCTTGTATTTTGTATTCATTTTACATTATTTCTGCTGAATCTTTATGGATTTATATGATAATCGACACGTGTGAGTTCTCGGCAGCATTTATGGTCGAGTTGAGTAAGCTTTAAGTAGGTATATGGAAAAACCCGTATTTGAACTCAATCAAAATGTTGCCACATAAATAAATAATATCGTTTTAAGCGCGCTAAAAGTGGGAAGTATGCTACTTGTCAAATATTTAAATACGATAATTGTGTCAGCACGTGACATCTATGAATATTTATAGAAAACTAATAATATTTTCTATGGATAGGTACTCGTTATGTTCATTACCAACGAAATAGTGTCCATGTATAATTATGACCGGCGCATGTAGCTGTTAACTGCCGACGAATACAACAATCATAATAGCCATGTTTAAATTTATACATATATATGTACATGCCCGCGCATGTTTATTAATTAGGTGAAATAAAACGTAGCAAAGGCTGCGTGGGTGAAAATGAACCAGGGGTGCTCAAAGTGTCGGTCGCGTAGCGATTCCAGTAGCCTGCCTGCCCGATATATAGGTACAGTATGAAGAGATCGCCGAAAATATGCCATTGTC
This sequence comes from Brachycentrus maculatus, assembly GCF_059751285.1. Lineage (NCBI taxonomy): Eukaryota > Metazoa > Arthropoda > Insecta > Trichoptera > Brachycentridae > Brachycentrus > Brachycentrus maculatus. Next base: position 656,753 of record NW_028281098.1, read on the forward strand.
ATGTGAATCTAATGAGTGAAAGAGAACAGTAAAAAAATTGTCAAGTAAATGTGGTTGGAAATAGTAACAGAGGAAGACCGAGGAAAAATTGGTATGAAAAAGTGCGCCAAATATTTGGAAGCAGTCAGGTAAGAAGTCGGAATAATCGGCGGGTGTGTATAAGATAGAGGAGGAGAAGATGCGAAGATTGTTTGCAAAGAAATTGGCACGGCGTTCTAATCTCTCTGCCTACCTCTGTGGGGTACCTACCCCTGCAAGACAGGACCCCAAAAGATAGACCCCAAGAATTTTATAATGTAGACCTTGGGAGAACAAAAGAGGTGTCGGAAGACCCAAACAGAGATGGTCCGACGACATAGTCGCTGAGGGGGGTAGAAACTGGCTGCAAGCAACCGACCGTTTCATTCTTCATACATTCAGGCAACCTCATCATACATTTTCAAACCCTTATACATTAAACAATTTTGCGACTCAACAATGTTTTTTTTCAACAAAAGCAGTCTTATTTTATCCTTATATTCGTGAAAATTTTTCTTTAAAACAATGAGATTTTTTTAACTATGAAGAGTCCACGAGACTCGTTTACCGTCAAAGGGTTAAGCGCGCCAGTACACCCGCCTGTAAATTATCGGAGCCACGATAAAAAAAAGATGATGAAAAAAAGTCCGTGTGTATAAATAAACGCAGGGAAGATGGAATTAATGCCGTCGGGCTTAAAGCAGGCGACGTTTCGGATTTGGGTGTGACCGGAAAACAAAATGGTGATCGCCCACCGAGCCGAATTGTTACGAGTCACTTTGGTCTCCCGGTCCAACGGACGAGATGGATTATGAGATATAATTAAATGTAGGCCCGGCAGTGTCATCGCAGGTAATAAATAAATAAAATAATATTAAAATAAATTACATCCTAACATAGATTTAGGATGAAACACGCAAAGGAACTGATCACGGGGTACTCGCGGAAATTCACCAGAGAAGCTCTAAAGCTTAGCAAAAAACAAAAAGGGATCCTAACCAGGACCTTGACAGGACACTGCAGACTGAGGAAACACATGACAAAAATTGGACTTCATGACTCCCCAGTATGCAGATTTTGTACGGAGGATAACGAAACGCCAATCCACATTCTCTACAATTGTGACGCACTCGCTCGCAAACGAAGTCACATCCTTGGAGGACCTCTACTGGACTCCGAGAGAAGGTGAAGCTCCTACCACCAAGACAGGTCGTGAGTTATATGACTCACGTAGGTCTTGGCAGTGAGCGGTAATACAGAGGGAGGTCACAATAGATCTAATATGGTCGCAGTAACATAAGGGATGCAAAATCCCTTGACCTCTAAAAAAAAAACAAAAAACATAGATTTAGAATATTATGGAAGTCAGGGCATTTACGGGGATTACGACCGTCATATGCTGGTACAAGTGATCACTTGTAACATTCACCAATTCTATTCATAATTCACAACCACACTACTTAAATTTTTTAAACTTCCAGATATATTGATTAAACTCGTAACACAGTATGCGCGAGTTCACAAAAGTCATCTATGGTGGTACGAAGAGTACTTTTATTAAGCAGAGACTCATAATTGTATGTGAGGCCCGAATTCTGGATTACATTCACATACTTGAGAAACATTTGAAAACATCATTTTTGGTTTGATGAAAATTAAGTTGCGGGCTGTTGGTAAATACATATTTTTGTCGGCTAGTCGCTCACTCCTTTCAACAACGAGATAGTTTTTAAAGTTTAAGAATATAATAAAATGTATTAAAAATAAATATCAAGCCACTTATTGAACGTTTTCTGTGCAACAGATCTTTTTAGGTAAAACCTGAAGTTTTTTTATCCATTTGAAAAATATTTAGTATATTTAAAAAAATAATAAAACAATACCCTTTCTTCAAAATGCAAAAACAACACTCTCTGCCCTGTAGCGGGTAAATATTAAGTTAAAAATATGCCGCTTTTGCTGGGATATAGTACATTTTCTGGGTATTTCGAAAACAAGCACAACTGAAAATTGACGATTTTTGATATATGCCGTTGTTGAAAGGAGTGAGTGTAGTGTAATATGCATGTTTCTCCAGGGTATGCTTGGCTACAATAGTTTAGAGACTAGAAGGAATGTGTATTTGATTACGCATTTTTATCGATTGTTGCGCGGTATGATCGATAATCCTGAAATTATCCGGAGCATTGGTCTGTATGTTCCCGATAGTTAACTAAGACAGCGTCGGCATGGATTGTTTCACATTCCTATACACAGGACCAACCTGCCGACGGTTATGCCTGTAGGAAGAGCTACCGCTATGTTGAACAACATCACATTGGATATTGATCTGTTCCATGTGTCCGAAGGAGTTTTCCGAAGCGGGATTCTTCTACACCTTTAAGTCTTCTTGCTTACTTTTAATATATACGCCTTAAATGTTGTTTTGTTTTCTAACCATATAACAGAGTATCGTTTTGATGGGTGGATTTTGATGGCACAGGTCAACTCTAAGCTCTATGGCTGATGTTTGAAGTATTATAATTAAACGTTTAGTCAGTGTGTCTGGTATCCTTCAATACACAAAAGTGCATGACTCGGCACAACAGGACGACTTTTTTCAACTCTTTACATATCTAATATCATAGATATACAGTATCTACTCAATGAATTAGGGCCACGCAGAATTTCGCGCAATTTCTCAATTCAAACAGGAATAACTCAGAGAAAACCTTGAATAAAACAACATTGAATTTTATTTACACATGAACACTTTATTACGCTTAAATTATGCATATATTTTCATATAAATATAGTTAGTATTTAGTATTTCCACCTTTGGCAGAAATAACTGCCTCAATTCTTTTTGGCATAGTTAAAATGCACTGTTTTATCATGTTTTTTATTTCTTCGTCTTCTAACCAAATTTTTTGAATATTTTTTTTAGACAGTCTACTGTCGGATTTGGAAATGAGTATAACTTATTTTTTAACATGCTCCATACGTTTTCTATAGGATTAAGGTCCGGAGAATTTCCAGGCCAGGGGAGCAAAGGCAGATTTTTGTTAGACAAAAATTTTATTATTGATTTAGCCCGGTGGCAAGGTGCCCCATCCTGCATGAAGGTGTATGGACCTTCTGTTAGGTCGAGTGTATGGTAGAAGGGCAATAAAATTCGTTCGAGGACCTGCTTATAGGAATTTTGGTTCATTGTTCCTTCCACGAAAAACAACGGCCCAGGTAAATTGTTAATAATACATGACCATATCATTGTTGCAGGGGGGTGTTTGATAACTTTTACCACACAGGCCTCATTGTAACGTTCCATTGGTGTTCTCCTGACGAATCGACGGCTCTCTGTCACGGCTTCTAACCGGCACTCATCACTAAAGATGACCTGAAAAATAATGAAAAATTGAGTTTAATTCAAAAATATAAGTTTTTTTACTAAAATGATATGTTGAAAATTCAATTTAAATAAATACCTTTTTCCAATCATCTACCGAGTAATTTCGATGTAGCCTGGCCCATTTTAATCGATCCGCTTTCATTCGTGGTGTCAATTTTGGTACTTTTACAGGGCGCCTGCATTTCAGATTTACTTCGTAAAGACGTCGCCTCAGTGTTGATACCGATATATTTATACCCTCTTCTTCCAATTTTATTTTTAATGTTTTTGCTGATGCACTACGGTTTTCTAAGGCACTTTGAATGATTTTTCGATCAGTCCTCGGTGTTGTTTTTCTAATCCTACGACAGTTCTTTCGCCGATTGCTGGTGGCGGGTGACTGATTTTTTATTGATTTTGAAATTCTGGCCACTGTTTAACGAGAAACGTTTTCTTTTTTTGAAATTTCTCTAGTAGATAGTATTTCTGATTTCAGTAGCACCATAACACTAGACTTTTTTTCCTCAGAAATGTCTTTACTTTTTCCCATTTTGTCCTTTTCAAAAAAAACACTTGTGTTTACAAAAAAAAATTATACTTTATGAACTAAAATTAAAAATTAAGTTTTTTTCACAAGACACGATAACTATATAACCTCTCTGAACAAAACAACAACCAGAACTCAAGAAACTTCACTAATAAATGAGATAGGACTATTTTTTTAACTTTCAACTATCTGTCTACCTGTGCTAATTAGGGACCTTTCTCAGAAAAAGGGTTTGAAATTTTGTAAAGGCTTAAATAATCCAGGTATATTTTACATATTATTGAAGGTAATATACATGGTATTAGATGTCAATAGAAAACTTAAAGTATTTATGTCAAATAAATATAATAATCCAAAAGATTTCAGAGTATTCAAAAAAATAATGGGTGGCCCTAATTCATTGAGTAGATACTGTAGCTGGTACCTTCAACGAGCCACATGGTGTAACTTTGATTACGAAAAATCAATGGTCAACATTGAAGAAAAAAGGGTTTTTTAAGAACATTAAAATTTTCATGATACATTTTTTTAAATATGATTTTAAACGGGGATGTGTAATGTCACCGTGGCTGTTTAATCTATACATGGATAATTGCATGAAAGAACTGAAAGTTTGAATCTGGAGTTGTATACAAAAATCAACGGGCAACATTGATAATAAAAAGTTTTATTTAAACATTTATATACACAAATATTTAATGATACATTTTAAAAATATGATTTTAAATAGGGATGTGTAATGTCAGCGTGGCTGTTTATCCTATAAATGGATAATTGCATGAAAAAACTGAAAGGTTAAAATGCTGAAAAAATCTCCACGAATTATGAATTATTTCGACAACAAAAAAATGCACATATGCATTATGTAAATACCACAATTTCTAGTATTTCCCTTTATCACTTAAATAATAAACTTCAAAAGTCAGCGTTACATTTTTTTTAAAAAGTGTTATTCAACAACAATGTAATAAATATTAAAGATTTGCGCATTGCTCCCTAAGGATTTCAAATTGCCCCCCAGTGGGGCGTGCGCCCCACGTTGGAGGCTAAAACGAATGTTATAAATTTTAAAATAAAAGCAAAGTTGTCCCTTCATATTCTAAGTAGCCCCATTTTTTGACCTAATTTTGAAACGTCATCTCTCTGCGTGAGCTTCATAGGGAACTAGAAAGATCGGCTTCATACACTTGTAGAAAACCTAGTTAAATGTAACCATCGGTTACACCCTTGAAAAACAAACAAAAAACCGTCAAGTTTTTAGTTAATAAATCCAAAAGTTACATGTTTTCAAATATTGAGTCAACCGGTATTTTTTTTAGTTGCTTTCAACGGACGGTTAACGCGATAACTTAGTTTGATATAATTTTTGGTTGTTAGTTAAACGGCGCTTATGTAATGAGTATCACTGGATTGAAGACATCGATATGATCTGAGGTTTTGAATATGATTAGTTATGAGAACAACGAAAAAAATATTAAAAATTCTTTCATTTCGAATTTTGTGATAATTTTTTTTTTAGGGTGCCTACTTTATTTGACTCTAATAAATGGTTTGTGACATCTCAACATAAATCAAAAAGATTATCGAAGTCTGGGTATTTACGAGGTTTATGACCTGTCATAGTGGCTGTTCAAACTTAAAACACAGTTAAGGACATCTTTTTTGAAGTCATTTTTTTTGTTGCAATTTTTGACTAAGTAGAATCTACTTAGTCCAAAAATGCACAAATAAACGTAATACAAAAAAATGTCCCTTACTGTGTTTTGAGTTTGGACAGCCGATGTGCTGTTGACGACAGACAGTCAACAGTCCAGCTTCTCCTGAGGAGTTTTACATGGTTTCCTCCCAGCAATGAGCAAATGCTGACAAGTTCCTGATTGGCCCACACTAGATTATCCTTCCTGTTCCCAACGCAGATTAAAAATAACATATTTTTTTTGAGTTAGAAGAAAAAAATCTATAAATTTAATGATCTATAAACCACGTACATAATAATCAATGCACATAAATAATAAAAGCAACTCCCATCTTTAAAAACTGTATTCATAGATTTGGCATTTAATTTGTAGAACTCCATTTTAATTTATATATTAACTGTTCAAATTAAACTCGGATTTTTAAAGTCTACTAAATTGTATTTTTGACAGTTGTTTCAAACTAACGTAAAACATTAATTTGAAAATGCCATAATAAGGTAAAGAAATTGTCACAAATTTTATATTAATGTGTTTATAACAATGAAATACAATTTAGAAAACTCTAAAAATCAGTGATATTTTATTTATTGTTTCGGCATTAACTTTGTGGTATGACATGTTTAAATGATTAAAGAAAACACTTGTTTTTTACCACTTGAGTTTTATTATAGACTACATGTTTCAGAAGTTAAACTTCCATCATTCAGGTCTGTATAATAACCACAGACCATATTATATATTATATATTATATATTATATTCAGGTCAGTTATTATACAGACCTGAATGATGGAAGTTTAACTTCTGAAACATGTAGTCTATAATAAAACTCAAGTGGTAAAAAACGAAGTGTTTTCTTTAATCATTCTAAAAATCAGTGTTTGACTTTAACATTTAACATATAAATTTGAAAAAACCTCAATTAGTTGTAAAATATATATGTTTTAAAATTATAACATGATACTATAAACAAAACAAAAAAAGAAGGAAAAGTCCCTCTCCAAGCACAAGAGCTCAGTCTCTTTTTTATAAGATTAACTAAAATTATAAGATTGTAAGTATAAATGTATAATAATAATAATAATAAAACCCTCATCCGCACCCCAATGGTGCATAGGGCACTGCTTCATATAAACGCAGTGTTATCTTGATCGTTTACACATGAAGAAAAGGTGATCAGCCCTCGGCTTCAGATACCAGTCCAGGGTAATATTGAATAAATATTACAGTGAAAAAATCACTTATATTTATTTGACCCCCCCTGGGAATCGAACCCGGGACCTCCAGAACGGCAGCCGAGCTTGCTGACCATTACCCTACGGAGGCGGACAAATAAATGTATAGAAAATGTTTTTAAAAAATGTAATTAAATTAAATTAAATTAAAGAAAATAGTTTTTGTTTCCGGGACTTTACTATATTGTTTTAATCCCTGTCTACATCCAAACATACATTAATCCAAGGCAGCGCCGGGCGTGTCTTAATATAAAAGAATAAAAAAAGCACAATTCGTATCAATAAAAATAATAAAAATTCACCGTTGCTTGTGCGAGTAGAGTATAGTTCGGTTATAATAACTTGGCGGGGGTTTCATACAATTATCCACCTACACGAACGCCGTTGTCAAATTTGTACCGATTACCATACTGCCCGTTACAATGAGTGTATTTATACATATCGCTCACTCCTTTCAATAACGTCATAAATAAAAAAAACTTGATTTTTCAGGAGAACGTTTTTAAAGTTTATAAATATAATACAATGCATTAAAAATAAATATCAAGCCACTTATTGAATTTTTTACTGTGCAACAGATCTTTTTAGGTAAAACCTGAAGGTTTTTTCTCCATTTGAAAAATATTAAGTATATTTAAAAAATAATCAAACAATACCTTTTCTTCAAAACGCAAAAACAATTCTTTCTGCCCAGTAGTGGGTTAATATTAAGTTAAAAATATGCCTCTTTTGCTGGGATATGGTACATTTTCTGGGCATTCCGAAAACATGCACAACTGAAAATTGATGATTTTTGATTTATGGCGTTCTTGAAAGGAGTGAGCGATGTATATTATTTGTATTTATCATGTTACTGTGTACTTTAAATGTGAAGTCATTAAAATATAAACAAATCAACGAAAGCGTGTCCAGTTTAAATGCTACAGACAAATATATGTTTATATTATATATACAAAAACGAAATGGTTGAATGGCTGGTTTAAGTGATCGCTTTATAAAAGTGTGACATTCATTATTATACCTTTTATGATTGACAACCAAACTACTCATTTGGATATATTTTTTTGACATCTCATCAAAGATGAAGAAGAATGTGGAAGTCTAGGCATTTACGGGGCTGACGACCGTCATAGTCTGGTTTAAGTGATCACTTTACACAAGCGTCACATTCACAAATTCTACCCATTATTGACAACCACACTACTCAAATTCTTGGAAGTTCCATATATATATATATATATATGAACCAATTTTTGTTTTTTGTTCATTGTTCTTGAATCACTATAACTTCACTAGAGACATCTATTGGTGAGATTAAAAGAATTGGTGAATGTTACACGTGTGTAAAGTGATCACTTAAACCAGCCTATGACGGTTGTCAGCCCCGTAAATGTCCAGATTTCCACATTCTCCTTCATCTTTGATGAGATGTCAAAAAAAACAAAATATGAATAATACTCCTATAATTGGAGATAATCCAGATATGTGAACAAGTATTTGGACACACTCGAAATTTTGTATTCATTTGAAAGTCAAACAGTAGTATTCGTTAAATAGCAAATTAATTTTTTTTAAACCCGGGAAACATTTGACGTATTGTATTTTTTTAAACACCGTTTTTGTATGGCAAAAATATATTTTTATTCGAAATAAATATGTATGTGATTTTGAGAAGAAAAGAGTTATTAAATGATAAACACGGTGTTTGAAAATGATGCGGAATGCATCGAAACACGTGTCACAGTAGATTCTAAGAAATAGTGGTATTTACTAAGTAAAAAATAATTAAAAATAAATGATGAATAGTTAAAAAATTCATTTAAAATATTTTTTTCAATCCTCATTCTAAAAAACAAAAATCCAATATGTATTTCTAAAAATAAGATTGGGCGTGACTTGGCGTCCAGCTCTATGGATTGCCGGAAGCTAAATGAATTTTATTATTGCGAGTATTGCCTTAATGATTTAACGAGTTTTAACAAGTATTTCAATTCAGCTGTATGTATTTTAATAACTTTATATATGTTTTGAATATTGAAAGCATTAACTTTGTGGATCATCTTGATATATTATTTCGAGAAATAAAAATACTTTGTGTTCTGATCCACTCGCATTTTTATTAACCAACTAGTTTCGGCAACAACCTGTTGCCCTCTTCAGGGTTTATTTATTACTGGTTGTTGCCGAAACTAGTTGGTTAATAAAAATGTGAGTGGATCAGAACACAAAGTATTTTTATTTCTCGAAACTTTATATATTTTTAATTATGTATTTTCTCGTCCTTTAAACTAGCAAATGGATCGGTGTAAAAGTAAATAAATATCCAATGATATCCATTTACCGTTTTTGCAGCGCATAAATCAGTTCTCTTTATGGTTATGGCATTTTATTGATTGAGACATTAAACATGGCGACCAGTCTCGACAGAACGGACGAAAAAACTCGTCCGGCCATCTTGTGACAAGTTACACGCAGCCGGTCGACCGGTATGACCAACAATAATTATTATTAACTTTCGCGTTTAATACTTTATCGATTATATTCACTAATTATCTCCGATTTAATCTGCATACATATTAATATTAAATAAAAATATCAGTTTGTTCAAAATCTCAGGGCGGGATAGTCGATAAACCGTGATTTAAACATATATTCTTCTTCTAACCCTTATCCGCACCCAATGGTGCATAGGGCACTGCATCGTAGCGACGCAGTGTTATCTTGATCGTTAATTGCATGAAGGCAAGGTGATCAGCTCTGCGCTTCTTGTACCAGTCCAGGGTGATATTAAATAAATATGAGCGTGAAAATCGGTCATATTCATTAATGACCCCCCTGGGAATCGAACCCGGGACCTCCAACACGGTAGCCAGACGCCTGACCACTGCGCTACGGAGGTGGACATATATTCTAACATAGGCAATATTTAAAATTCGTCCGCCCTCGTGGTTTAATGGGTAAAGCTACCGTGCTGGGGGTTCCAAATTCAATAAGTGATTTTTCACTACAAAATTTATTCAATATTACCCTGGACTGGTCACCTGAAGCGGAGGGCTGATCACCTTTCCTTCATATGTCAACGATTAAGATAACACTGCGTTTATATGATGCAGTGCCCAATGCACCATAAGGGTTTGAATAATAATTAAAAATCTGCAAATATAAGTATATCAATAATAATAAATTCCGTATGTTCAAAATCTTGGACGGGATAAATTAAAGCCCGGGACTTAATTTTCTTTGAACCCAGGTTTTTTGACGTCATTAATTATTTTCTCTTCAAACACCTTTTTCATGTTGAAAAAATAAGTTTTTTTAACTAAATAAATATATGGTATTGAACAGAAAAGAGTTATTGAAAGGAAAAAAAGTTTTAAAAAAATGGTTTTGATTTTTTTATGTATATGAAAAATGTCCGCCTCCGTAGTGTAATGGTCAGCACGCTCGGCTACCGTTCTGGAGGTCCCGGGTTCGATTCCCAAGGGGGGTAAAATAAATATAAGTGATTTTTTCACTGTAATATTTATTCAATATTACCATGGACTGGTACCTGAAGCGGAGGGCTGATCACCTTTCCTTCATGTGTAAACGATCAAGATAACTTTGCGTTTATATGACGCAGTGCCCTGTGCACCATTGGGGTGCGGATAAGGGTTTTATTATTATTATTATTATTATCTGAAAAATATGTGGATTTATGATTGAACTTATATTTTTTCAAAGCAATATTCTTTCCAACGAGCCGCCACTGGTTCATGAAATATACAGTGTAAAAATAAATATAAACATTCAAAGAATATAAAATAACATTTGACGTGTATATGGAATGGTATGTTTAACAGCGTCATTAACTTTAAAATTATTGATTTTAAAGTAATAAATTAATCAGTGATATTTTATGGTACTTTGTTCATGATATTAAATTCTATTAAACGCAAATATAGTATGCATTCTAGCCTTCAGAGTAACCATTACATACCCTGTTCAAATGTGAGGCTAGTTTTTCAATAATTGGTATGCGATTTAATATTGTATTTAAAATAATTAAAGAAAAAAATAACCTCGCGAAGTAGCGTTAAAGTGTTTAAAAAAACTGGTTATAATATGAGGTTCTCATACAAACTGTTTTGTATTAGACTAACTTATTTCCTTGGAGATCCATCATTTAGAATTGTGGACAAGCGCCGTGGCGTAGTTGCGTAGACGCTCGACTGCGAAACTGGCGGCGCGGGTTCGATTCCCGCCATTTACAAAATGAATTGAAATATCTATTTTCAATTGGTCTGGGTGTTTGTAATGTATTTTTCACCTTCCCTATCCTTACTATCGTACCTGCAGACAAGCATCTAAAATAGACCCTTGCGGGTTATTCCTTTTACTAAATATAAGGCATACTAAAAAGAAAAAAAAATAGCTATTATGCTACTTCTCCTCAGGGTAGGGAGAGAGAATGGAGCGCCACACCTGTTTTTCCTAGCAAACAAACTTCGTCTCGTACTTGTCTCCTCTCAGCACATGCCCCAGATAGAACACCTTCCGGACCTTAATATCTCGCTCACTCCTTTTAAGAACGTCATAAATAAAAAAACTTGATTTTTCAGGAGAACGTTTTTAAAGTTTAAAAATATAAACAATGTTTTAAAAATAAATATCAAGCCACGAATTGAACTTTTACTGTGTAACAGATCTTTTTAGGTAGAACCTGAAGGTTTTTCTCCATTGAAAAATTATTTAGTATGTTTAAAAATATAATTAAACAATACCTTTTCTTCAAAATGCAAAAAAAACACTTTTAAATAATAAGTTAAAATATGTATCTTTTGCTGGGATATAGTACCTACATTTTCTGGGCATTTCGAAAACATGCACAACTGAAAATTGACGATTTTTGATTTATGACGTTCTGGAAAGGAGTGAGCGACAGATTCTGTCAGCAACTGTCTCCCTGCTCTTACTCTTTGGAGCACATTTGCGTTGCTGACCATATCGGTCAATGGACATTCGTTAAGTTTTAAAATAAAAATGCACGATATAAAACTAATATGCATATTTTATTCGCTTATAATATGACATACACTTATGAACACGTTCCTATATGTATGAAGCCGTCATACAAAATATTATTTATTACTTTAACGACATATTCATATATATGGCTATAAAATCATAATTTTAATTGTGTCACCAGACGAATGGTACGTCAAAGACAGGGATTGACTACCTTCGAACTTAAAATGGAATAAAATACATTTTTATTATTTTTTATTATTGAATAAAATAAATGTTTTTTTTTTAATATATACATATATATTTTATTCAAAAATAATAAAAAAAATTAAAAAAACAATTTGGACATGTAGAACGTATGAGTGAGGAAAGAACGGTCAGACAAATTTATGAGGCAAATGTAATTGGAAAAGGAGCAGAGGAAGACCAAGAAAAACTTGGCACGATCAAGTTTGCCAAATACTTGAAAGTGGTCAGGTTTAGGAGTCGAAACAATCGGCGGGTATGTATGAGTAGATGCATGAACGTGGAAGAGGCGAAGAATGTTTGCAAGGACAGAGTGGTGTGGTGTTCTATTCTCTTTGCCTACACCTGCGGGGAAGCGGCGTGATGGTTAGTTAGTTTTTTTTTTATAAAATATATAAAAGTATACAAAACATAAATTTTCCTTTGATTATTTCCATAGAGGACCATTATAAAGAATGTTGAATGAATACATTATAAATGACAAAATGCGAAAAATTAAATTAACCATTACGCTGCTCCCCACTGGGGTAGGCAGAGAGAATATAAGAGAAAAGCGTGTGGTGCTGTTTGCATGCTGTTGCACTGATTGTCCTGACGAAGAGACGGGTACGTCGCAAATTCGTGGACTGAAATTTGGGTGCGTGGTGTTATACTAACATTACTAAAAATTTTCAAAAAAATATATATTTATATATTTTGTATTTTAAAAGTATTTTTAACATTGTGGTATGATAATGAAACACTCTCCTTATCATTCAACATTCACTTTGTATAATACCACTTAACTAACTAGCTAATAATTAACGATCACGCCGCTTCACATCACATCAGTCCGTCTTAGCACACAATCTTCGTCTCTTCTACATTCATATATATTCTCATGCTTCACAGGTCACATCAGTCTAGTCTGGTTATTCTGAAACTGGTGATCGTGAAGTAGGGTTTTTAACCTTAGATAACTAAACTATATTTGTAGATACAATGCCATTTGTGGATCGCACAATATTGACCTATCGCTCACTCCTTTCAACAACGTCAAATACTTCGTGAATTTTAAGTTGTGTATGTTTTCGGAATGCCTAGAATGTGTAATATATCTCAGCAAAAGCGGCGTATTTTTAACTTAATATTACCCGCTACAGGGCAGTGTTGTTTTTGCATTTTGAAGTAAATGTTTTGTTTATTTTTTTTTTTGAATATACTAAATATTTTTCAAATGGAGAAAAACCTTCAGGTTTAACCTAAAAAGATCTGTTGCATAGTAAAACGTTTAATAACTGGCTTGATATTTTTATTTTTAAACTTTAAAAGCTATCTCCTGAAAATTCAAGGATTGATGTATGACGTTGTTGAAAGGAGTGAGCGATATGTAGTAGCTGTGCTGAATACTGATTTATTGTTAAATGTCTCTTACATTCATTCCTAATAAACCAAACTTAAGTGCCATGTAACTAGTTCCTATTTTTAATAAATACTTTTGAAGGTTCACATTTTCAATTGCGTAGTCCGCCTGACGAAAGTTTAGTTATCAAGGATTAAGCAGATTTTTTTAGAGGTATTACACAAGACAAGTCCGCCTCCGTGGTGTATTGGTCAGCATGTTTAGCTACCGTGCTGGAGGTCCCGGGTTCGATTCCCAGGGGGGGAGGTGAAAATAAATATTAGTGATTTAACATTGTAATATTGATTTAATATTATCCTGGACTGGTTCCTGAAGCGCAAGAGTGATCACACTGCGCAAGAGTGATCACAAGATAACACTGCGTCAATTTGATGCAGTGCCCTATGCACCTTTAGGTGCTAGGGTTATAAAAAATCGCATTATTTATAAGGAGAGTGTTAATATACTTCATCATCATCATCATCAGCCTGTGTCACTGTTGAACGTAGGCCTCCCGCATGAGTCTCCATCCTCTTGGATACTCCGCCTTCCGCATCCAGGTCACTCCCGCTTTTCTTCATTTATCGTCGGTCCATCTTGTAGGGGGTCGGCCGATGCTTCGTTTGCCAGTTAATATACTTATACTATTTTTAATCATCGATTATTACAAGGTACAATCGTTGGACATCTCGCCAAGGCTGTCACCCGTCGCGACAAAATAACGAGGAAAAATCGCTCTCAACTCGTTACAGCCGTAATTAAAAGTTCCATAAACGTCCGGATAGGAGATGGAACTTTAACTAAGCAATCAATTATGCTAAGAAGTCGCCTCTCGCGCCACTGCGCCAAGTATGGAAGCGAGATGTGTTAATTTGTACGTAGAAGGAGGTCGCTATTACCGCAATAAAGACGTTGGTTCAACCTATTAAGGCCGGGAGTCTAAAAATATTGAATGTAGCAACTGATTATGAATAAATTAATGAATAAAATATTAATTTATGTGAGATGGGAGATGTATTTGTAAAATATAAGTTATTATATTATTAATTAAAAGTATTTGTACTGTATTTTATTTATTCTTCTTTATTTCAAACCTTGACTTGAAGTGTGCAACCCTGTAAGGTTATATATATATATATATATATATATATATATATATATATATATATATATATATATATATATATATATATATATATATATATATATATATATATATATATATATATATATATATATATTTACATATTTAATTTAGAAAATCAATTATCATGTCGGCATTTGCAGGAAAGGGTTAAGTAACAGCGAACGCTACAATAGTGCGGTGAGTGATTTAACTCAATTGGGTGTAAAAATAGTGAGAACATTATGCAGCGGGAGGTAGGAACTGAATAACTTATTGTTAAATGATCGATCTGTTAATAAGGTTGCGACGCCCCTAAATCGGGAAATGCGGGGCAAGTTGTATCATGCAACGTTATCAAAATTGTATTTAGCTTCTACCTTACTACGAACAATGTTTTTTGCTGTCGCAAACTCTCTGTCATTTCGTTCAGCGGTACCCAAAGTGGTTCTTATGAATCAAATGAAAATAAAAATCACAAGACAAAACAAAGTCACCAATATACTTAATGTAATATAATCCGAGATGAATTGTCTAAATCTAGTAGTGCTGAGACGAAACAGATGCATCTCTCTTGGTAGACCGTTCAGCAGACCAATTATCCTTCCTACAGGCATTAATTTCAATATTTAAAAGGTGATATTCTATTTTATTTTCTAGTAAAGATTGCAAAACTCTACTCGTGAATGTGATGAGACGTCATCACAAAATATCCCTGATTTACTGTGGGCATGTGTGACCAATCAAGGCGACAACATCGTAAGCGCCAATAAAGTGCGATCGACTTATTTGAGTACATCTAATAACATATATACATGATTAAAAAATATTATGCAAGCAGAACCGCATACCTGATAGAAGTGAAATGTATTTTTTTTAAAAGAGATGTTTAGTGTATGTTTATGCGTGTGTGTGTGTGTGTTTGTTTAGTACAAAATTGTACAAAATTACAACTACATAAACGATAAAAATATTGTAATGTAATACAAAAAATTGTGTAAGTAACACAACACGTAATACCTCAATCATTCATATATAGCGTCTGACGTGTACATCTACAACGAGCGCATAATCAACACCATCTCATTCTTTCGCTTTGCATCGTTGTGCATACGTCCCCTCTTTTAGCGTCGGAATGTAGAACTGTCTTTATCCTTCTCTCTACGTTATATCTTCTATCTTTCTCAAGTAACGAAATGTGACTAATAAATGTGATGTGTCTAATTGTCACTCTCAATTGTTGTCCAACTATCGATTATCGGATGGCCATCTAAGGAGTTTTACTCTAAAAAATCGTACACTTTAGAACGATTGAAGGAACACCCTTAGAATCTCAAAATATACCGTAGAGAGAGAATTTTTCAAATCTATTTTTTTAATATTAAAATTCACACCACGATTTAATGGGTTAAATAGAACCATACACGTTTTACTAATAAAGATGTTGGTATAACGCAAAGTTGTCACATGAACGTAGAATTATCCTAACTAAATATAAGAATTTTTATTTTATTTATTTAATGAACTTTTTCTACAGAATATATGGTATTGTTGTAGGTACATTGGCGGGCTAATTGCTATGAATCAATATCTTTTAAACAAACCAAAAACATATTTAACCTTAAACAGCCGATTTAAATTAAACGACGAATAGTGTTTTAATAACAATTTGATAATGCCCTGACGATTATCACTATTTTTCACGTCGTTTTTTCAAATATTTTTTCATCAATTTGAGAACTTGCTAGACCAAAATACATTAACTCTTACCACTCTGTAGGCCAGACATTGGCCCGTATGATTCTAGTAGGTAGCTCCGTAAGCCACAATGCCTGGCCCGGCGCAGGTATAACTTTAATCACTGATTTCTCTATCACCCAAGTATATTCTACCAAAAAATATTTCAGATAAATACAGTTAATCTTAATTAACATGGTCACACGAATTGCCAGACAGAGTGTCCCAAAATTAGGGAACGAAAATATTTATTTTAATGGTAGAAAAACGTCGCATTTTTTTGATCAGAGTACCTGATCAGTTGTGAGAAAAAATGGCCAGAGTTGAAAGGGGTAAAAGAATGAAGATAAAAAAAATAATTGTACTTACCCAACATTTTACTGAGATCTGCGTTGTGAAGGTCAGGATTCTCATCGGCCAGCTTCTTCCTTTCAACCTTGGCCCAAACCATGAAGGCATTCATAGGCCTCCTTATCCTGGCCTCTTTCAAGGCCTTAGCTTGTCCAATCTTCCCCCCAAATGCAGTCCTAGGATACGGAGACCCTTGATAATCCCTCACCCCGTCGAACTGAATCCTGTAATCGGCCATCGTGAGCCTGGAAGGGTCATAGTGCGACCTTCCACCATAGTCTAGATTATACGCCATTCCGTGATGTTGAAGCGTAGACCACTGCATCTCTTCATTGGACTTGATCGAGTTGATCAGGTGCGGTGACTGCAGGTGGCTTTGCTGCATGTTGAGGTCTGTTATCGCCTGGTTCTGCTGGAGGACCGACGAGGATATGATGGAGTCGTGCTGCATCGGCTGGCAGTTGGGGTCCGAGTTGGGCATCAGGCCGGGGCTGGAGGTGCCCTGGTGGACGTACTGCTCGTAGGAGCGGTGGTAGGATGGAGGAGACTGCCTCTGGCGAGCTGACGGAGAATTTCCCGTATCTAGCATTCTGCAACACGGGAAATTTGAATGTTAAAATTTTAATCAATACAAAATCGTAACTTAGTTTTTCAAAAAAATTGCTTTGCAAGAAAAGGTCTGTCAGGAAGCCAAGATGCTTCTGCATCAGATCTAGGAAAGCGGTGGGACAGCTTTCAGTACAAAATCAAACAACGAGTACATATTATTATTATTTTATTTTTTTTGACATCTCATCAAAGATGAAGAAGAATATGGAAGTCTGGGCATTTAAGGGGCTGACGACCGTCATAGGACTTCTTCATCTTTGATGAAATGTCAAAAAATAATATGAAAATAATTCCTGTAATTGGAGATAATCCAGATTTTGTGAACAAGTATTTGGACACACTCAAAATGTTGTAAACGAGTACATATATTAAATGCGATCAACAAGCATTGATGAAAATTAACGCAAAGATGATGTATTTTAGTAAGGTCCAATATAGAATCGTATGATGAGAGTATTGCATTGATTGATGAATATTGAAAGAACGCCGATTTTACGAAATATACACTCTCAAAAACCAACATACATCATTATTTTGAATCCTTTCAACTCAGATTTATGTTTGTACTGACATTTCTTGGTGGAACTGTATTTTTTCATGGTAAAACATCAACTTAGTAAATGGCTTTTAAAAGTTTCATTTATATTTATTCACAAATAAAAGTATAAAAAAAACATATACTTAGTAGTTTTATAACGTAAAATCCTTTAAATTTCTAGAAAATTACTGGATAATCAAATAAATTGCCAAGAGAAATCAATAAATCGTTTTATTTTTCAGTAAAATAATTACTTTAGGTATTTAATGAGTTTTAATTGGCAAATACCAGTAAAATCTATTGTGACACGTGTTTCGATGCATTCCGCATCATTTTCATACGGTGTTTGGAAATGATGTGGAATGCTTTGAAACACGTGTTACAATGCATTTTAAGAAATTGAGGTATTCACCAAAAAAAACATAATTAAAATGGATAGATATTACCAAAAAGTGACTGCCGAATCAATTAATGAAATTACTTAATTCTTAATTCAACCTTGAATGTGTTCTTGCAACGACTACAATCAATATACTTAAGAAGTAAGCACTACCTTTTTCTCATTTAAGTGTATAATTTTCTTCAAATCAATCTTTACACACACTCGAATGAAGACAAAGAAGTTATCTTCAAAACCCGAATTTACAAAACATGAACCAAAATTTGATAACCACGTCTGATCCCCTTGGAATCTTCAAAAAAACTGACGCTACACATAAAAAATATACCAAAACATTATCTTAACAAGATACAACATCTCTCGAATCTGTATACCTTGCAAAAAATATAAAAATATACATGATCAATACGTGGAAGTAAAAATAAGCTGTTTTCCTCGCGAATGATATTTATTATGAAATCGGTTGGACTTATTTCCCAAACATGCATTGTCTCGCGATGTTGAATTACACATATGTTTAATTAACGGGAAAATAATATTACACATTTGCAAGATAAATCAGTTGTACCAAGGATTCTGCAATAAATGGATCAGCGTTCTTGGAAATCGATCGACATGTCGAGATTTTTAGATCGGTAGATTTGGAGTATTGCAAAATAATAAAGGGTTGTCTAATGCAATACTGTAATTTTCGTCTGAATTTTTCTAGATAATGTATGTATCTACTTGTAAATTCAGCATTTATAGAGGTGTGCCTAGTAGTTAGTTGCTAACTGTTACAGAATTGAGCAATCAAATATGTAGTAAATTCATTCATTTACAAAAGTAGCCAACATAATATTTTTTATATCAGATGAAGCAGAATATGGAAGTATGGGCATTTACAAGGCCTACGGCCGTCATAAGCTCGGTTAAGTGATCACTTGATTCGCCAATTGTAGGTACCCATGATTGGCAACCACACTACTCAATTTTTGGAACATTGTGTTTGAATTCACTACAACTTCACGAGAGACATCTATGGAAGGTTGAGATAAGCTTTTCATTGAGCAGAAACTCTTTCATTTGTATGTGAAGTCCGAATCCAGGGTTATAATAACACATGTACATGTAAAACGCTAGAAAATATCATTTTCATTTCTTTCATTTAAGCTTATAATTTGACCAGTTAATTTATTTACAACATTTTGAGACTGTCTAAATACTGGTTCGCAAATTTGGATTATCTCTTATATTTTTTGACATCTCAACATAGATGAAGAAGAATATGTAAGTCTTGGCGTTTACGGGTAAATGCCCAGACTTCCATATTCTTCTTAATCTATGTACGTTCAGTTGTCAAAAAATAATTTAAAATATTGGAAATAACTAACTAACTAACTAACCATCACCGCCATAACCGCCGCTTCCCCGCAGGGGTAGGCAGAGAGAATCGAACGCCACACCACTCTGTCTTTGCAAACATTCTTTGCCTCTTCTACATTCATGCATCTCCTCATACATACCCGACGATTATTACGACTCCTGACCCGGCCGCTTTCAAGTATTTGACATACCTGATTGTGCCAAGTTTTCTTCGGTCGTCCTCTGCTTCTTTTTCCAACTACATTCGCTCCATAAATTTGTTTAACCGTTCTTTCTTCACTCATACGCTCCACATGTCCAAACCATCTCAACACACCTTTCTTAATTTTATCGATAATGCTTATCTCAGCCTTACATTCTTTCCTTATTTCATCATTCGAACATCTATCAAACATCGTTTTGCCACACATTCGTCTGAGGGATCGCATTTCGACTGCATTCAGTCTGCTTTCATATTGGAAATATAATATCCTAATTGGAGATAATCCAGATTTGTGAAGTATTTGGACACACACAAAATGTTGCCAGTTAATTATTATTATTGTTTTTTTTTTACTTCTAACTCTATCTCCTCTTATAATAAACGATATAAGAGTGGAGGCTTGGTAATAAAATAAACAATAAAAATAAAAACTCTATGCACGTGAGATATCTCGAATCGGGAATAATCAATTTTGAGATAAGTCAAACAATTAGAAATTAATCCATGTAAAAATAGCTGAGTATAACAGAACGTGTTATATTCTGCTGTTTTCTATACGAAACGCTGAAATCTTACAATGCTAAACCATTGATAAGAGCTTTTATATAATAAGACGATAAAACACAATGTTTTATTTTAATTTTATGGTGTACGTAGATAATTAAAAACTTATTGAGTATGAAATTTAGCATCAGCTGTAATCACTGTATGCTTGCATTACTTAAAAACGAACAGTACTAATCAGGTATCATCACGTTTTTATTTATATTTATTTTATTTGTTTTATTTATTATATTATTATATTTATTTATTTTATTTAGCTCTTTGCGGTGGTATGGACATGTGGAGCGAATGAATAGCGAGAGAATGACTATGAAAATATATGTGGCGAATGTGAGAGGGAAAACAGAACGTGGACGACCGAAAAAGACTTGGCACGATCAGATCAATCAGAACCTAAAATCTGGCGGTGTCAAAAGTCTGCGTAATCGGAGGGCATGTATGACTAGATGTATGGATGTGAAGGAGGCGAGGAGTGTATGTCAGGACAGAAGAGTGTGGCGTTCCATCCTCTCTGCCTACCCCTGCGGGGAAACGGCGTGATGGTAGTAGTAGTAGTAGTAGTAGTTTATTTTATTTTGATATGTGCACATATGATGTGAAGCCGACATCTAAGAAAAAAAATCACCCATAAATAAACTAACTTACTAACCATTAAGCTTCTTCACTGCGGGGGTAGGCAGAGAATAAAACGCTACACCGATCTGTCGTTGCAAATAACATTCGCATCGAATTTCCGTCATCGAACGTTTTATGACGTCAAACGGTTTATTCTCTATGGATTATAGAGCTGCAGTGTTAGTAGTGTGGATTGTTTATTTACCACTACACTACCATTTGTGTTATACAATTATGAGGGGAGAGGGGAGTGGGAGGGTGGACCATAGACATCAACAGATAGAGCCGCCAATAATTTTGCAATGTTACCAATATTAAAATAAGTTAATCGTTTATGTGACGTCATTCATTGCCAACTTACGAAAACGACGTTTTATCGAAGGCGAATTGTCCAAAAGAAAATGATGAATGAAAATATTGATTATATCGTCTGTTATAAACACTTCACGAGTCTAATACAATCCTTTATAGGTTGAGTATGTTAAATTAGATATTCCTCCCGTCTGATAATGATCCATTTGACCGTTCTTCGCCAATTTTTCGTAAATATTTCAAGTCATCTACAATATTTAAGCAGTGCCGGACCTGCAATGGCGCGGTGCGGGATCGCCCAAAGAAGAATGGCAAACCGCAGACTGGGCTCTCTGTTTTTAGGTTAATTGCGCGGCCGCAGCCCGGCCTGTCGGGCCTCCGCCGCCCGGGCGACTCTCGCCTCTGCGGCCGTGTACACTGGAGCCCTAATCGCGTCGCAGCGGATGACAGGTCTGACACAATGGGCAGTATATTAAAATGACTTAGACGAAAAACGAACCAAGTCAAAAATGTATATTATTTAACTAATTAACTTCCCATTAGCAAGGATAGGTAAAGAGAATAGAACGCCAAACCACTCTGTCTTTGCAAACGATCTTCGCCTCTTCCACGTTCATGCATCTCCTCATACATCCCCGCCGATTATTTCGACTTATAACCTGACCGCTTTCAAGTATTTGACATACTTGAACGTGCCAAGTTTTTCCGGTCTTCGTCTGCTCCCTTTTCCAACTTCATTCGCCTCATAAATTTGTTTTAGCGTTCTTTGCTCACTCATTCGTGTCACATGTCCAAATCATCTCAACACACCTTTCTTAATATTATCGAAAATGCTTATCTCAGCTTTACGTTCCTTCCTTATTTCACCATTCGAACATCTATCATACATAATATTGCCATATATGCGTTTTAAAAAAAAAACAAATGTTACATTTTTATCTGACTTAGCCCGCTTTTCTTGTGACCCAATCTTTAATGAATTTTCATATCGGTACCCAGTCGTTTAGTACCGGACAGAGTATATGTGGTAAAGACAACAGAAGAGGGGGGGAAAGGGCAACCGCAAACCGAGGAGGGGAGGGGAGTATGAAGAGATATTAAACGCAACATTATAGTGTTGGTGTTAAATGACGTACCTATATATCGCGAAGTTTATAATATTATCATCTTCAAACCCTCATCTGCACCTGGTAGTGCATAAGGCACTGCAGCATATAAACATTTATATTTAATTAACACGCAGAAAAAGAAATACATTTATTATTACATAAAATTATTATAATCCATATAACCTAATTTTGTTTGAAAATAATTGAAAAATTAATAAGGTATTCTTAAAACCCTTATCCGCACCCGATGGTGCATAGGGCACTGCATCATACAAACGCGGTGTTATCTTGATCGTTGTTAACACATGAAGGAAAGGTGATCAGCCCTTCGTTTCAGGTACCAGTCCAGGGAAATATTGAATAAACATTAAAGCGAAAAAATCACTTCTATTTATTTACCCCCCCCCTGAGATTCGAACCCTTGACCATCCTATTCGGTAGCCGAGCGTGCTGACCGTTACACTACAGAAGCGGACAATATTATAATAAAATAAATTTATATCTTAGATATGAAATTAATTTTAAAATAACATAATATAAAATAGTATTGCAATTCCGGAAGGCAATTCCGATTCGCCGAGTTGAAGAGACGAGCGGAGCATAGAGACGGGTGGAGACTGGCCATAAAAAGAGGCAAACCAATCATCGCACAGATTGCAACCCAAGAAGAAAAAAAATAGTATAAAAAGTTTTAGCATTTAAGACAACTGAGGCGGATTTGCTTTTGTATCACGTTACATTATTTGATGCAGTGCCCTAAGCACCACCGGGTACTACCAACAACAATCGTTACTGAATAAGATTATAATGTCATTCAAAAATACATATCTTTAATTACAAAATTATAAATTTTAATCGTTGATAAAGAAGTTTCACTTTACAATAATATTAAAAAAATATTTTAAAAAATCACGTTCGATTCCGAATTCAAATTTGAATTTTTCGTCCGAACAGCTGTTTGGCAAATCCATAGAACAATAACGGGAATTTGAAATGATTTTCCCGCCACTATCAGACGCCCCAAGGTCCATCACACGAGTTCCTGCCTTGCATTGTTCTAACTGCCATTGTTTCGGATTGCCAGACGTCTAATTATTATCTCTATTTATGCGGGGTTAAAAGTTAAACAAACAAAAAAGTACCTACCTGCCACATTTAGCAACAAAAAAGGGATTAAAAAATCACACTTATTTTAATTAGTATTTTTTTTTTCATGTTTTTGTTTATTTTGGCTTCCGCGAAAATTTTGAAAGGAAAATAAATATATTAGGATAAATTAAAATGGAGGTATGAAAAAATCATCTGGATTATCTCCAATCAGGAGTTATTTGATTTGTTAGGATTATCTCCAACAGAATAACTCATAATTGGAGATACTACTCGAAGATTTGTGAACAAGTATTTGGACACACTCCAAATCTAGTAAATAAATTTACCGTTCAAACTATAAGCTAAAATAAATTAAAAATCATGTTTTCAAGCGTTTCTCATATCGCTCACTCCTTTCAACAACGTCATGTATCAAAAAACATGATTTTACAGGAGATCCTTTATAAAGTTTAAAAATATAATGAAATGTATTAAAAATAAATATGAAGCCACTTATTGTACTTTTTACTGTGCAACAGATCTTTTTAGGTAAAACCTGAATGTTTTTTCTCCATTTGAAAAATATTTAGTATATTAAAAAAAATGAACAATACATTTTCTTCAAAATGCAAAAACAACACTTTCTGCCTGTAGCGGGTAAATATTAAGTTTAAAATATGCCGCTTTTGCTGGGATATAGTAGATTTTCTGGGCATTCCGAAAACATGCACAATTGAAAATTGACGATTTTTGATATATAATATGACGTTGTTGAAAGGAGTTAGTGATATGTGAATATAATCCAGGGTTCTTTCAGACTTTTCGAGTCTTATTTTATTCTTATTGCTAGTAGTATGTTCATGATTTTTTTTTGTTTAAAATTATTTTATCCCTAAAATATTAGGATAATTAGGTAATCGTTAAAAATGTACATATAAAGTTAAACTTTTATAAACCTATTAGTATCTTTTTTATAGGTAACCAGTGGTGTTCTTTTCTCATTTTTTCTACATTATTATATCAATTTTTCTTAAGTACTATTTTCATAGCTTTATTTGAAATAATCTCTTAATTATTTAAATTTCCTTCATTTGCCAAAAATAAAACTGTTGAGCAGTAATCTACACGTTGAATAATTATTTTATTTATTGTTTCGGCATTAACTTAAAAACGAAGTGTTTTCTTTAATCATTGAATAATTATTGTTATATATATATATGTGAGTTCTGCAGTATTTTTATTAAACTTATTCCTTAATCTACTAGTGTGTCCACCTCCGTAGTTTAATGGTCAGCACGCTCGACTACCGTACTGGAGGTCCCGGGTTCGATCCCCAGGGAGGGTCAAATAAATATGAGTGATTTTTTCACTCTAATATTATTCAATATTACCCTGGACTGGTACCTGAATCGGAGGGCTGATCACCTTTCCTTCATGTGTTAATGATCAAGATAACACTGCATTTATATGATGCAATGCCCTATGCACCATTGGGGTGCGGGTAAGGGTTTGAATGAATGAATAATCTACTAAGAAAGATTTTATTTTTTAATTTTTTAAAAACATGTTCAAAATTTGCATTTAAGGTTTATATGTACCGAGGGGTTACAATGTCGCTCACAAACTTGATATTTTCAAGATTAGAAAACGTTCGGGATGGCAATGAAGATGATACTGAAGTTCATTGATAAAAGACAATAGAGAATTCAGAATAATAACAGTGTCGTGACGTAGTGGGACGCGATACGAGATGAGACCGAACGCGGATCAGCTGACGCCAAACAATGGAGCACCCGTTTCGTGCGTTTCTATTGTTTAGGATTTCATTCAACTCAGATACCCCTTCTGGTATCAAAAAACACCTGTCATACCTTCCATACACAGCACGCGCATTGCCATCTTGTCGTAACTGGTGCAATAGTTCATTGCTCACTCTAATCGCACAGGGTGTCATGGAAAATAGTTCATTGCTCACTCTGATCCCACAGGGTGTCGTGGAAAATGGTTCATTTCTCACTCGAATCCCACTGGGTGCCGTGGAAAGTATGTAGTTCATTGCTCACTCTAATCACAAAAGGTGTCACGGATAATGATTCATTGCTCACTCTAATCACACAGGGTGTCGTTGAAAATGGTTCATTTCTAACTTTGGTCACACAGGGTGTCATGGAAAATGATTCATTGCTCACTCTAATCACACAAGGCGATACGGAAAATATATAGTTCATTGCTCACTCTTATCACACAGGATGTCGTGGAAAATGGTTCGTTGCTCACTCTGATCACACAGGGTAGCACGGAAAAAAATACTGTTCACTCCAATCACATAGAGTGCCACAGAAAATGGTTCATTGCTCACTCTAATCACACAAGGCGAAACAAAAAATATGTAGTTAATTTTTAATCACACAGGGTGCTGTGGAAATTGGTTTATTTTGCTCACTCTAATCACACAGAGTTTCGTAGAAAATGGTTCATTGCTCACTCTAATCACACAGGGTTTTACGGAAAAAAATAGTTCAATTCCTTTTTATTTTTTTCGGCATTCACTTTAAGAAGTGTTTAAATTATAAATAAAAACACTTGTTTTTACTATTTGAGTATTGTATAAATACATATTTTTTGAAATATAATAAAGTGGTAAAAACACAAGTGTTTTTATTTATAATTAAGTTCAGTTTCTCATTCTAATCACACAGGTTACCACGAAAAAATGTTTGATTCCTCATTTTAAACACACATGGTTTGAAAGAAAAATAGATAGTATCGGGTTGTGGTCTCGACCTCCATCTACCACAACTTGATTCCTATTTTCGAATACAACCCACTCAGGCTGTAAGCAACATGAAATTGAAATATTCATATTGATCATAAGAAAACTTTTTTGTCGAACTAAAAATATTACGAATAAAAATCAATTTTGGAGATTGTTACATTTGAATACAGGTGTTTTATGATATGCATATCAGAATAGGTAAGTGGCTTCAAATAAGATAACATAATCAGCTGTGAGGTACATGGTCCATTTGATATGTTCCAATCAATACGTTTTATGAAAAATTGCGCAATATTTTAATTTATTTATACGCAAAAATACTTAAAACAAAAACAGTGCCATATATCTGCAATCAAATATTCATCAAACACTTATCCGCACCTTATAATGGTGCATAGGGCACTACACCCGATCGCTGATTTTGCTGAAATTTTTCTCTCTTTTTTCTGTGTGCATTAGGTTAAAATTAAAAACCATAAAAAATGTATTAAAAAAGAACTTCACTGACAAGACACACAAGGTAGCTTGGTGGGTCTCTGCATTTTTAAAATATGTTCAAAATTGTGATTTAAATATGTGTATACAAATTATGTTAGTAAATAATAATAAAAAAACTGGTCTTTCTTAGAATTATCTAGCAAAATTTGAAATAAGTAAAGCAATAAATAAAGACCTACCCGAAATAAATAACAGATTAAATTTAATTTTTTATTCATCAAATACTTATCCGCACCTTAGAATGGTGCATAGGGCACTACACCCGATCGCTGATGTGTTAACTTGATAGTAAGCACATACGAAGGCAAGATACCCATTTGAAAAATGGATCAAATCACATATTTAGTTCGTTACCGACGGAGGTAAGAGGTCAAACAAGATGGAACAAAGGCAAAATAAAGGAATGGGTGTATGATCAGGAGTTAATTCTATGAAATTTGTAAAATAGTTCTATATTTTTTGGGTATATTCAGTTAAAATAGATAAAAACAATAAAAAACGTATGTAAAAAGAACTCCACCGACAAGACACACAAGGTGACTTGGTGGGTCTCTGCAAAAAAATATTTTAAATATGTTTCATAATTGCTCTTTTAAATTAATATTCAAACCAATACATACCCTGTATTTTAAAAAATAAACATATATGTATATATCAATAATAAATAACACAATTAACTGTATTCACCAAAATGCGTAATTTTAATTTGTATATTTTTTTAGTTCACAAACCAAATGCGCACTATAAAAAATTGTTTCACTTTTAATTTTCTTCAGTTTTCAATAAGTAATATTGAATTCTTCGACACGACACACTCTCTTTATCGATTTAACACACATTACTTTAATAAACACCTTTTAAAATCGTTTAACACATATGTAGAGTAAAATTTTACGTCGACATTAGCTCCACATATGGTGGGAACGTATTTTATCTAAAACTTTGACTTACCTTCAGAAAATTTCTCAATAATTCCACTATCTCGAAAAACGCGAGATAAACATAAATAATTAAATATTTTTAACGATGGCAACAGCTGTCGATAAGGCCATTTCACAGGCATCAGATGACAATTAGCAGCGAACGGAATGAAAACAATTGAATCGATCGCATGGCAATACTAAGCTGGCAGTACACAGCGGAGTACGGGTACCAACCCTAACGTGTGGAGGTGAATCAGTCGGTTCAACAGAATGTCACCAACTTATATTATGGCTTTATTTTTGTATCGTTGCTTTTATTTTTTGGGATTTTATGCTTATGAAATTCTGTGTCCGCCTCCGTAGTGTAATGATCTGCACGCTCAGCTACCGTTCTGGAGGTCGTAGGTTCGATTTCCAGGGGGGGGTTTAATAAATATAAGTGATTTTTCACTCTTATATATTACATATTCAATATTACCCTGGACTGGTACCTGAAGCGGAGAGCTAATCACCTTTCCGTAGTGCGTTAATTATCAAGATAACACTGCGTTTATATGATGCAGTGCCCTATGCACCATTGGAGTGCGGATAAGGGTTTGACGAAGAAAATTTTGCTAATTTACCAAAGGAAATATTCATTGGTCGAACATTCGTATGCTTAGTGAGAAATTAATGATTGGAAGTGAAGCATGGAGTTGGTAAAAGAAGGGTTTAATAGATCGATTGCAGTCGGAATGGGATTTCTCAGAAGAATGTGCGGCAATGGATGATACATGTTTGAATGGCAAAATACGGAAAAAATCCAAGGCGTATTTATGTCGTAATCGATAAAATTAAGCAAAGAGTGTTAAGATGGTTTGGACACGTGGAACGTGGAACGAATGAGTGAGGAAAGAATTGTAAAAGAAATGTTTGAGTTGACTTTAGGTGGAGCGTATGGAAATGAAAATAGAAGCAGAGGAAGATCGAGGGAATCTTGGCATAATCAAGTATGTATTTCAAATACTAATAATAACAGGTATGTATAATAAGTTATGAGGGAATGGAAGAAGCGAATAATATCTGCTAAGACATTATTCTAAATTTATAGCTAAACTGGCAGTGCACAACGGAGTCCTGGTTCCAACTCTAATGTATGGAAGTGAAACATGGAGTTAAGAAAACAGTATAAATGCGATCTCTCAGAAGAATGTGCGACAAAACGATGTATGATAGATGTGCGAATAGTGAAATAAGGAAGGAACGCAAAGCTGAGATAAGCATTATCGATAGAATTAAGAAAGGTGTGTTGAGATGGTTTGGACATGTAGAACGAATGAGTGAGGAAAGAACGGTAAAACAAATTTATGAGGCAAATGTACTTGGAAAAAAAGAGCAGAGGAAGACCGAGAAAAACATGGCACGATAAGGTATGCCAAATACTTGAAAGCGGTCAGGTTAGGAGTCGTAATAATCGTCGGGTATGTATGAGGAGATGCATGAATGTAGAAGAGGCGAAGAATGTTTGCAAAGACAGAGTGGTGTGGCGTTCGATTCTCTCTGCCTAACCCTTGCGGGGAAGCAGCGTGATGGTTAGTTAGTTAGTTAGTTAGTGGCATTCTATTCTCTCTGCCTACCCTTGCGGAAACCAGCTTAATGGTTATCCAGTCAGTACGTATCTTCAAATATTAAATGCGCACTTCATATAAAGATTTATTTTCACAGATTGCCCATACATATCCGTACGTACATCAAAATTAATATGCAAGTTTTGGCAAGTCACTGGAATCTTATCTTAAGGGAAAACCCAGAGATAAGCTGATCGGATAGATGAGTTTGACAGATTATTTTACTCCGATATCACCTGTACTATCTGATAAGGAATCGTGTTTGTGATACTGGTCATTACGTCACCAAATCATGTGTTCATCGTCTCTGATAGTGCTCAGTCCGTGGTTTAAAAATTGATACAATTATTTATTGATATATGTATCATTGGTAGCTACGGTGATCTATATGGTATACTCAGAACCAAATAAACAAGGCTGCAGTTATATCAGCATGCCTC
The DNA here is from genome assembly GCF_059751285.1 of Brachycentrus maculatus. Classification (NCBI taxonomy): domain Eukaryota; kingdom Metazoa; phylum Arthropoda; class Insecta; order Trichoptera; family Brachycentridae; genus Brachycentrus; species Brachycentrus maculatus. Next base: position 686,508 of record NW_028281098.1, read on the forward strand.
AGAAACTCGGTGTGGGGAGGAACAAGCACATGAGAATAGAAAGTAAAATGAAAATATACAAAACATGTGTTCGACCAATAGCCACTTATAGGATTGAGGCAAGAGCAGATACTTCCAGAACAAAATCTCGAATTCGAACCTCCGAGATGAAGAGTCTCCGATCCATAACCGGAAACACATTGCGAGACGGAGTAGGAAATACCGACATTCGGAGCATGTGTAAGACGGAGGATATCGTGAGGTGGAGACGACAACGAAGGCGATACTGGAAGGAACATACAAACAGAATGTCAGAAGACAGACCTCCAAGGCAACCCTGAAGGACGCAGACCTCCAGGCAGACCTCCGAAAAGATGGAAAGACAGCTGGGAGTCGACATCCCAAGAGCGACATGCGAAGACACAAACAGATCCCTAAGATCTACAAAAAGAAGAGTAGAAGAAAAAGATTTATTGATTTGGCATTTACTTTGTAAAATATAATAAGTAAAGGGCAAAACAAAAAGAGAGTTTAGGGAAGGAGGTAGAGGGAAAAACTAAGGGAGGAGGATTGATGGACAGTTAGGATTCTAATGATAAATAGTAATGTCTGAGAGGTTTTGTAAAAGTTAATACAGAAGGTGCATTTGTTTACGCGGAGAGGTAATTCATTCCATAGTCTGGCCGCTTGGACAGAGAAGGAATTACTGAAGAATGGTGTGTTATGGCGTAGAATGGAAAGTGTTCTTTCTTGGGAAGAACGAAGTGATAGACCATGACATTTCTTAGGGAGATGCACAATAATAATAATAAAATAAAATAAATTAAATAATGATTGGAAGAATTCAGAAGTTTATCTCTTAGTATTTTAATTATGCAAGGTATTGCACGTTGATTTACGAGTTGTTTTTTAAATGATCATCCAATATAATAATGTGCCGATGTGTCTCGGTGCAGCGCTTCTATCTCCCAAGGTCATGTATTTGTTATCACGTTTTTTGATAATATTATTAATTAAGAAGCTGCTTCGGAAAAACCAAAATATTCAATGATTACGGACAACGTCAGTAGGTATTACACAAGGTAGATTAAAAAATAAATAAATTCATTTATCACAGACCACTTACGTATAAATAATCAACGCTTAGAAGTTCATCCGAGTTAAAATAAACTTTCATAACATTTCTGGGTGTCTAAATTTACTTCTTCTTGGTTTAGACCCTGTGGCCCGTTTTTAAGAACGATAATCCTCCTACGATGTCGATTCCCAGCCGTCAATCCATCTCTTTGGTAGACTGCCCGGAGTAGTCTACCTTAGTTTGGCCGTGCAATGCAATGTGGGGAGTCTGGATGGTTCCACTCTCCTCACACGCACATACCAGTGTCTACTTCGATGCCTTCCCCACCTAACGACATCTTCGATCTAGCATATTTCACTTATGTTCCTTACTCTCTCGAAGAAGCCAAACAACGGAGTGCTGGTACCGACACTGATGTATACAAGCGAAACATGGGACAGGTAAAGGAAGGATGAAAGCAGAGTGAACTCTGTTGAAATGCATTCCCTCAGAAGAATGTGTGGAAAATCATTGTGCGACAGAATTAAAAACGAAGATATAAGAATGTGAGTCTGAACAAGGAATCATTGAAAAGATCAAGCAGAGTTCTTTGAGGAGGTATAGACGTGTGGAGCGAATGGGTAACGAGAGAATGACTAAGAAAATATATATGGCGAATGTGAGCTGGAGAACAGAACGAGGACGGTCGAAAAAGACTTGGTACGAAAAGATCAATTAGAACATAAAATCTGGTGGTGTAAAAAGTCTGCGTAATCGGAGGGCATGCATGACTAGATATATGGATGTGAAGGAAGTGAGGAATGTATTTCAGGACAGAAGAGTGAAGCGTTCTATACCATCTGCCTACCACTGCGAGGATACGAAGTGATGGCAGTAGTAGTAGTAGATGAACAAAAAAATCTCATGAAACACACTTCATTTCAAAGTGCACAAAATACTACCCATAAATTAAAATGCATTTAATAAATGCAACTATGTACGACTACTAATTAAGAGTTTCATAAATATTACCTCCGTTCGCACCGTGTGAATTCAATTCTGCAAACTGTATTATCAGTAGTGTGTTTGCGAAATAAGCTAGTGTGTTTGACACAAAAAACACAAAACACAAACTCTGAAAGGCACATCGCAATACTTGTATTGTATTTCAAGGCTGGGAATCTGTATTGGGCCATCTGAATCGAGTTTTATTAAATGTTAGGGCTTATTAACTTGTGATTTGTAAATTAAAGAGGGATTTTGTAATCTATGATGAAGTGAACCCATACACGAAGGTTGAATTGCCTATATGGACCCCAAGGATCGATTACGGCCTGCAGAGGGTCCGTGCCACTGAAAAAATGGAATCGGGTTCTAAATGAAAGGACCCCTTTTGAGAAGAAAATCTGAATATTTAGACGATCTGAAAACATTTTTTTTTTATATATTCGGGAATAGTACAGCTTTACATTTAGTAAGAGTATATATATATATATATATATATATATATATATATATATATATATATATATATATATATATATATATATATATATATATATATATATATATATATATAATATACATATAAATATATATATATATATATATATATATATATATATATATATATATATATATATATATATATATATATATATATATATATATATATATATATATATATATATATATATATATATATATATATATATATATATATATATATATATATATATATATATATATATATATATATATATATATATATATATATATACATATATATATATATATATATATATATATATATATATATATATATATATATATATATATATATATATATATATATATATATATATATAAATATATATATTTACAACATTTTGAGTGTGTCCAAATACTTGTTCACAAAATCTGGATTATCTTCAATTACAGGAGTTATTTTCATATTATAGTGAAGTTCTAGTGATTCAAGAACAAGGTTTCTAAATTGGTTCATATATACAGAACTTCCAAGAATTTGAATAGTGTGCTTGTTAATTATGGGTAGAGTTGGTGAATGTTACACCTATGACGGTCGTCAGCCCCGTAAATGCCCAGACTTCCATATATCTCAATAAAAAGCTTGAGATGTCAAAAAAAATCCTGTAATTGGAGATAATCCAGATTTTGTACACAAGTATTTGGACACACTCAAAATGTTATAAAAAAATTTGACACCAAAAATATTGTTAAATGTTTTAATATTGCAAGTGTTTTATTTTTATATTCAAATCAGGTATGCAGGTATTTTGCTGGTTTTTTTTTATTTGTCATTTCGGTGACCCATCACCCATTCCTCTCACGGTAGTGGGTGATGGTCCCCGAATGCGTCGGGCCCGCGGCGATCAGCGCGCGCGCTGGTGCGCGACCGGCCGTACGGGCCTGCGCGGCCATGGGAGCGGCCAACCTCCGACCCCGGCCCGCCGGCCCGCGACCGTCACGCTCCGCCGCCGCCGAGTTCATACGGACACTAGTCACCACTCACTACACACTACACACGAGAACAGCGCGGCAATTCCACTGGAGACCTCGAAATAGGTGCGTATCCCCAAATACCGCGAGAACATAGCGTCAAAATAGGTGCATATCCCCAAAGACCACGAGAACATAGCGTCAAAATAGGTGCGTATCCCCAAAGACCACGAGAACATAGCGTCAAAATAGGTGCGTATCCCCAAAGACCACGAGAACATAGCATCAAAATAGGTGCGTATCCCCAAAGAACCGGTGAGGACTTGGAGATAAGAACCTATTGTTAACAACATTTTAAGTGTGTGTTCAAATACTTATATACAGAACTTGCAAGAATTAGAGTAGTGTGGTTGTCAATCATGGGTTTGATTGGTGAATGTTATACGTGCGTACAGTGATCACTTAAACTAGCCTACGACGGTCGTAAGCCCAGTAGATGCCCAGACTTCCATATTCTTCTTCATGTATGTTGAGATGTCAAAAAAATATCTTTTGTTAATCATCCTAACTCGAGATCGGTGCATATCTACAAAGGCCTGGTGAGGACTTAGAGATTTCATCTTTCAGATTGTTCATCTTCCTTACACCCTCTTCCTGGCTCTATCCCAACTTATCTCATCCCAGGCGTCCACGAATGCGTGAACTCTGAAGTTAACGCATTCGTGGAAGCCTAGGTGTAACTGATATCAAAAATAAGGTAGAGGAAAGGCAATTGAGATGGTATGAGCACATAGGACGCAAATAACCTGACCATGTTGTAAACCTGGGGATTGCCATGGATCTTCCTCGAAAGACATCTAGAGGAAGACCAAAAAATTCATGGATGCTGCAAAAAGATAACAAAACTCGAAGGCATGACCTAGACGACGTTATATATGATAGAAGGACCAACAACTTCAGGACGAGGAGAGCTGATCCAACAGTCTACAAAGACGATAAGTTACGAGATACCGTGCGTGCACAGAGAATCAATTTAAAACTGTACTTTTCTTCTAAAAATTTTGATGAATTTTACCTAGGCATGCATGTTTTTTGGATACACACACATGCGCATTGAATTGATACACACATAATGTATATGTGTATAGGTAGGCAAGTCCACAGCCGTAGGTTGCGCACGCGCATAAATCCACGCGACATCTCGCGACTCGCCGACAGTCGATAGCGGAGACATTCCGATATATATGGGTGGATCAGAATAATAAAAGCGAAAGTCGAGGTAAAAAGAAGAATAATTTTTGAGTATTTAACCGAATGATTAGGATTACTTATATAACCGACTATTCAAGCATAACGCCGCTTCCACGCAGGGGTAGGCACAGAAAATAGAACGCCACACCAGTCTGTCATTGCGACTTATTTAACTTTGCAGTAACAAGAAATCCGGTCACTGGTAAAGAAAAATATTTGTGTAAAAAACTATTACATATGTATAAGTTCAAAACATTTTGAGTGTCCCCAAATACTTGTTCATAAATTTGGGCTTTAGTTATTCTTACATTTTGACATCTCAACAAAGATGAAAAAGAAAATTAAAGACTGGGTATTTATTTAATTAAACTTCATATACAGAGTGTAAAATAAAAAAATTGCTGGTCAAATAAAATTCATGTGGAAAAAATTATATAGTTGTTATTTTATTCTATAAGATGCAGTTCCACCAAGAAATGTCAGTACAAAACTTAAATCTGATAAATACATTGGCGGGCTTATTGCTAAAAAGCAATATCTTCCAGCCAACCAAAAAAGAGGGGGGCTTATTTACAGGACTTATGACCTGTAATCTGGTTGGCTTATGAACCGGGTTCGGATCTTGCGTACAAATAAAAGGGTTCTGATAAATAAAAGCTTTCTCAATAGATGATTGTCGTAAACTCGTATGTATATTTTCATGAGATTTGGTTGCTTGGTTGGTGGTTGTCAATCACGGGTAGAACGGTGAATGTTGCACATGTATAAAGTAATCACTTAACCAGCCTATGACAGGTCACAAACCCAGTAAATACTCAAAATTTCATATTCTTCTTTATCTATGTTGAGATGCCAAAATGTAACTTTGTTATTTTATTTAATAAAATGCAGTTCCACTAAGAAATGTCAATATAGAAAGTAATTTTAATTTTTTTTTTTTAGTACTTATATAGATTTTTTGTTATTATTTAAAAATGTTAAAACTATTACTTAAGAACCTAGAATTGTATAGCTACATATGGACTGTAAGTCCATTTAATCTTCAAATTCGTTTAAAAATGCCATAACTAGGCGAAACAATTGTCACAAAATTGATTTTTATGTTTTTTTTTCCATAATAAAATACAACTTAGTAGACTCAAAAACTCGGTATTTGATTTAAAGCATTTAATACATAAAACAAAACTCAAATCGTGATGTAAAATGGAGCTAGTCAACCAAAATTTGGACCAAAAAATAATTTGATAATATCATAAAAAAAACATGCCGGTATCAACGTATAATATTTTTTTTTTTAATAAAAATACTTAACGGTAAATTCTTATGCTGGTTTCTTGCTGAGGTTTAAAAAGACGAACGAAACGTGAAAAAAACAATTTTCTCAGAAGTTAAACGTGGATAAATACAAAATACGTAACTCTATACTACTACACAGGAGGAGTGTATATTACGCACACAACTCAACGTGTACCGTACTGGTCGAAGAATTCGGACCACTTTTTGCCAACTTCGAAACGGGACAATATTGGTTTTCGACATTCGAACATAGAAAAATACCACTCAACATGGGCCTTATTCATACCTCTGAGACGTCGAAAAAAGTAGTGTCTTAATTTAATTTTCTTTGAATTCTGGTAACATTTGACGCAATTGAATTATTTGCTTAAAACACAATTTTTGTATTGAAATTTTTTTCTTCGAAATTAATATATGAATAACAAAGGAGTTATCAAAAGGTAAAGAGTTAAAAATACATAAGTATGTATATATATTTTCAATTTCATTTTGTTTTTAATCACTTTAATTTCTATTCATTTTCTCCAAATGGTTTCGACAAGCACCTCCTTGTCATCTTTAGGGATGGATTTATAGTCTCTTTTCATCATATATCTATATTTATATTATGGTACATGTCCATCCCTGAGGATAGCAAGGTGCTTGTCCGAACCAGTCGGAAAAAAGAACCAAAAATAAAAGTTGTTAAAAACAAAGATTCAGATTTATTTCATAAAAAATTAAGACATTTGAGGGTACTAGACGCGAATAAAAAATTATCCACCAAAAAATTATTTATAATTATATTTTTTGCTTTAATTTTCATTGATTTGTTCAAAAATTTACCTACATATATATATATATATATATATATATATATATATATATATATATATATATATATATATATATATATATATATATATATATATATATATATATATATATATATATATATATATATATATATATATATATATATATATATATATATATATATATATATATATATATATATATATATATATATATACATATTTATGTATATTAATTTATATAATTTATAACCAAATTTGAAATCTTAAAATAAATCCCCAAATCATTCTTAACAATTTTTAGATTTAAAAAAATAACACTCTTTACTTATATATTTAAATATATAGGTACAAAAATCAATTTAAATATAAAGCTCCTGATTTATTATAGTTTATTATTATTGTAAAGTCGCCTTGAAATAATAATCAGAAAATTTGTGTTTTAAAAGTTATCCTATTTTTTTCAACAATTTCTTCTCATTTTTAACTTTTTAATAACTGCAAGTAGGGTAGATACTTTTACACCCTACTGTACATTTGCTAAAGAACTGCTACCAGGGATATTGTTGAACATTTTTGCATTTTTCTAAGATGTGTTGTCCGATATCTTTTTTTCTTCTTTTTCGTTTTAGCCAAGTTGGTTTTTTAAAACAGTTAGGGGAAGAGTTATGGCGAAACCAGGAAATAAATCCTATCTACCGGCGAAACCTTTAGGCCCGTTTTATTTTATTTATTTATTCAAATACTTTTTTTATTAAAATCCTTTTGGCGCAGACGTGGGGATAGAAACAAAAATCCGAATTAAATAACGGTTGCTTTTAAACAAGTCAGCGAAGCGTTCGAATGACTTGACCATGCCAAGTTTTCCTCGGACTCCCTCTGCTTCTATTTCATTTTATTTAAATACACAATTACAAATTACAGATTATAGTAATGTACGGCCCTCACTGAGTTTTCTCGTGCGGAGAGAACATTTTACAAAATTCTACACATTTCAACATTGTATATAACAAACTAATAAACCATCTCGCTACTTCCGCATAGAAGTAAGTAAAGAGAATAGAACGCCACACTATTCTGTCTTTGCAACCTTTCTTCGCCTCTTCCACATTCATGGATTTCCTCGTACATACCCGCCGATTATTTCGACTCCTGACCTGGCATTCCACATTCGTCTGAGAGATCGCATTTTGACATATATTTAGATTAGGAAATCAATGTTGAAATATATCGAACCCGGGACCTTCAGCGCGGTAGCCTAACGCGCTAACCACAACGCTGAGGGGGCGGACAAATTTAACGTGTTAAAAACACATTACAAGTATTTTCCATTAAAATGTCCATTTCACAAATGTAAGCAATCGGAAAGTACCTTCCTCTATACATTTTTGTAATTATTCCTGGCGTACTACGAAAACGATATAAGTCATTTTTAGGAGATTTTTCACAACGATTTATTTTATGATATTCGCTAATTTTAACTTCACAAATAAAGGAAGAGGTAATGTACCTTTGATCAATGAATGACCCGCTAGTTAAAAAGAACGAAGAAGCCTAACAAAGACTGCAGTTTTTTTTTAATATATTTTTTGTAAAAGTAAAAATAACAATCTTTGCCTCTTCACAGATAGTCCGATTATTCCAACCTGACCACTTTCAAGTTGGCATAATCAAGTATTTGAAAGATTTGTTCATACCAAGTTTTTTTCCTCAGTCTTCCTCCGCTTCTATTACCAACCACACTAGCTTCATTTGTTTTACAATGTTTTCTTCACTCATTCGATTCACATGCCCAAACCATCTCAACCTTTTCAAAACCCTCATCCGCACCCGGTTGTGCATATGGCACTGCTGCATCATATGAAAGCAGTGTTATCATGATCGGATGATCATTTACATATGAAGGATAGGTGAACAGCCTTCCGCTTCAGGTCTCAGTCCAGGGTACAATTCACAAATATTTTTATTGAATAAATTAGTTTTCCGTCTAAATAATTTTTATAAATGGTTTTGATAAGAATAGATTTATTGAATAGAAAGTAGTTTAAAAAATATATTAAAATATTTTTTACGCACCATATATTATGATATATATGTAAATAAAAGAAGAATTCAATCCAATAACCGTGTTTAAATTTGGATATATAACTCAACATTTTACATATTTTTTTAAATCGCATTTTGACTTAACGCATTCACCTAATACACCTTGGTTCAGCTACACAATAATTAATGTATGTATCTTTACTTCCGTCAACTCGTTTCTTCTCCTTTTAATTACAAAACCATCTCCAACTCAAGCTCTATGTTCACGCAGAGAAACGTAGATAGGAAAATGTCTAGTTCCTGTACTAATTTCAATATAATTTGACGGTGTAAAACGCTTCCCAGGTGTCCGACTCCGAGAAAGGGATGTGCATCCGGTCCGAAACGCTCAATTTAATGTAAATTGTGTTTTTTAGTAAATTTTTGTTTAGACTAATGGTGTTGAAAGCGCCTATGTGTATTTTGGAAGGAAACAGTATTTAAGGGGGGTGTTTTTTGTTGTTAAGAGGGTGTATTTGTATACTACTTCTGGTGTAATCATCGGTGATGTCCACTTATTATTTTCTATCTTATTATTTTGTCTTATTTTATATCTTATCTACCTGTACATATACAAGCGTGTATTTATGTAAACGTATGTGCAGCGGTGGGCTGCAGGCGCGCCTAGGGGGCTCGGAGGGGCTCGCGAGAGCCCCTTGTTAAATTAAGGGAAATGAATATTCTATTAAATTAAGAGAAAAAATATTAGATTTGTTAAATTAAAGAATTTTGTACTATAAAAAATAAGTCATTTCTATATTTTGTCGTTTGATGTGCATATTTTGTTTTTATTTTTAATTATTATAAACTTATACTTCGTCCGCCTCCGTTGTGTAATGGTCAGCACGCTCGGCTACCGTTCTGGAGGTTCCGGGTTCGATTCCCAAGGGGGGTAAAATAAATATTAGTGATTTTTTCACTGTAATATTCAAAATTACCATGGACTGGTACCTGAAGCGGAGGGCTGATCACCTTTCCTTCATGTATAAACGATCAAGATAACACTGCGTTTATATGACAGTGCCCTATGCACCATTTGGGTGCGGGTAAGGGTTTTTATATATGTATTATATACTTTGTATAGTTAAAACAAAATGATACACCTCCCTCAGGAACATAAAAATAAAAATTGTTAATCAGTAATTTCAGCTCCAAATTTGAGAACCAGCGTACGTCTGCTGGTTTTATTAAGCACTTTATAGTTAAAAACGTCAAGTTTTCGTAAATAAAGACAGTATTGGTTCAACAAGCGACTTATATCGAAGTTCAGCATTACCGAGAACATAAATAATAATAAAGAACTCATATCGGCGCGATCGCTTCAAAAAATGATCACACATGTTTTCAGAACGCGATCGTGTTTGAAATCTGAAAGAGAATATTCCGCGAAAAGATAAAAAAAATGTTATGAGCGCAGTGTTGCCACTCGGTCGGTAACTTTGTGGGAAGGAATTTACTGAATTTTTGATGCCGGTGTTACCAGGAAAGGAAAAGTATATTTTGATGGATGTAGGGAAGCGCGTTCCGAGAAATCGACATTTTTTTAATTCGATTTGTCGTCAGTAATAATACTGAGGTGTATTTTATTTTTTATAGGTATGTGTTTCTTTTTAAAAACTCATTCAATCATTTCATTGAAAGTAGGAATTAGCGGTTCTTACACGGTGTTGCCAGAGACTTAATAGAATATTACGCATTTTTATCGATTGTTGCGCGGTATGATCGATAATCCTGAAATTATCCGGAGCATTGGTCTGTATGTTCCCGATAGTTACCTAAGACAGCGTCGGCATAGATTGTTTCACATTCCTATACACAGGACCAACCTGCCGATGGTTATGCCTGTAGGAAGAGCTACCGCTATGTTGAACAATATCACATTGGATATTGATCTGCTCCATGTGTCCGAAGGAGTTTTCCGAAGTGGGATTCTTCTACACCTTTAGCAATAGTTCTTGCATATTTTAGATTTTTGTATGTATTTTAATGTATACGCTTTAAATTATATTTTTTTTATGAAAAACCTAACGTCCAAGTGACTCTGAAATCTAGCTACGGCTTATGCAACACCGTTTATCATGTCCCTACTCAGGCTTCAACTTTTTAAGTTTCATAGCCTTTGCCGACTTGTGAGTGGATTTACTCTTTATGTTTGAAGTTACTATAATTTCATGTCCACCTCCATAGCGTAATGGTCAGCACGCTCGGCTACCGTTCTGGAGGTCCCGGGTACGTTTCCCAGGGGAGGTCAAATAAATATTAGTGATACTTTCACACTAATATTTATTCAATAAAACCCTGGACTGGTACCTGAAGCGGAGGGCTGATCACCTTTCCTTCATGTGTTAACGATCAAGATAACACTGCGTTTACATGATACAGTGCCCTATGCACCATTGGGGTGCGGATAAGGGTTAGAGAGAGAGAGAGAGAGAGATAATTTCATGTAATTTATGAGTGAAAATTCTTGGCAAAAACACTCGCTTCACTATCATGTTATCTTAATATTTCTTATATAGTTGTTGTCGTGTAAAACAATAGCACTCTCGCTAGAGATGTGCCGTTCACAGCAGGTACCTACACACTCAGGCGAGTAGGTACTCGGTCTAGAGCCTGATTGAGTGTCGACCAGAGATGGATCGATATTCGAGGCACGGACGGTCGTCCGCGGAGGCGGCGGACGCTTTTTGTCGCGACATCCACGACATGCGACGTCAAGCGGCGTCAAGCGGCGACAATTAGCGGCAAAATATTATATTGATATTAAAAAAATATATTTTTTGTCCAATTATTATCGATCGGAGCATGACGTTATTTATTAATCGTCGAAGATATTACTTTCGCAATTATCATTGTGGAGTGGGCTTTTGACAGACTCCAATTCCTGATCCAAGATTCTAAATGGATTGAGATTTTTACTATTTTTTCATAATACACATAATAATTAACTATCACGCTGCTTCCCCGCAGGTATAGGCAGAGAGAATAGTACGCCACATCAATCTGTCTTTGTAAACAATCTTTGCATCTCCTTACACATCGCTTACTCCTTTCAACAACGTCATATATCAAAAATCGACAATTTTCAGTTGTGCATATTTTCGGAATGCCCAGAAAATGTACTATATCCCAGCAAAAGCGGCGTATTTTTTACTTAATATTTACCCGCTACAGGGCAGAAAGTGTTGTTTTTGCATTTTGAAGAAATGGTATTTTTAATTATTTTCTTAAATATACTAAATATTTTTCAAATGGAGAAAAAACCTTCACGTTTTACCTAAAAAGATCTGTTGCACGGTAAAAAGTTCAATTAGTGGCTTGATATTTATTTTTAATACATTTTATTATATTCTTAAACTTTAAAAACGAACTCCTGAAAAATCGAGTTTTTTGATATATGACGTTGTTGAAAGGAGTGAGCGACATACCCGCCGATTATTCCAACTCCTGACCTGACCATTTTAAAATATTTGGTACACTTGTTTATAACAAGTTCTCCTCGGTCTTCTTCTGGTCCTATTTCTGACTACATTCGCCTCAAAAATTTGTTTTACCGTTCTTTCCTCGCTTGGTTCTACATACCCAAACTATCTCGTCACACCTTTCTTAATTTGATGGTGATGATTCATGATTGACAACCACACTACTCAAATTTTTGAAACTCCTAGATATATTGACCAATATCATGACTCTTCTTCTATTCTTCTACTCTTCAGAGTTCTCGTGTCTATGTTGGATTGAGGAAAGCTTTCATTTGGCAGATACCCTTTTATTTGTATGCAAGATCCGAACCCCGGATTATTTTCACATACTGGGAAAAGTCTGAAAACATCATTAGATTTTTTCTGTAGCTTTTCATTTGGCCAGTTATTTTTGTTTATTATTATAAATCATTTATTATTATTTTCTATGCAACCTATATTAATTTCTAATTCTATGTTATTTTTTGAAAAGGCAGTAATGCCGTTGATAAATAAATACATTTTGAGTATGTCCAAATACTTGTTCACAAATTTGGATTTTCTCCACTTTGGCGCTATTTATACATTTTGACACCTCATCAGCACTGGAAATACCCAGACTTCCATATTCTTCGTCATCTATGTTGAGATATCAAATTATAAAAACCACTCCAGAATTGTAATTTGTGTACAAGTATTTGGACACACTTAAAATGTTGTAGATATATTTTTAATTATTCATCTCACGACCCCCCATTTGAACAGCACTGCTTACCCTCACACAGTTTAGTATTCCGCGGGCGACACTAGCGCCGCCACGCGGCCGGCTCCCCGAACCACCGAAGGTCGGAAGAGCCATCTCGAGGCCTAGTTTGAGGTGATTCTTCGTCGGTGTCCGCACCCAATGGTGCATAGGGCACTGCTTCAGATGCTGAAGAGTCATGTTGATTGTTAATTAAGCGAAAGCAAGGAAAATTAAACCAAAGATGTAAGTACTTTTGATTTATACATATTATCTTTTACATTTTTATATTTTTTCAATTATTCTCCGCCTTACTCTTCATTACTGAGGGTTGTGACCCTTGTCGAAGCAATGTTTTTTTTGTAATATTCGCTCACTCCTTTCAACAACGTCATATTTCAAAAAACTTGATTTTTCAGGAGATCGATTTTAAAGTTTAAGAATATAATGAAATGTATGAAAAATAAATGTCAAGCCACTTTTTTTTCAACTTTTTATTGTGCAACAGATCTTTTTAGGTAGAACCTGAATATTTTTTCTCCATTTAAAAAATATTTAGTATATTTAAAAAAAAAATAAACAATACCTTTTCTTCAAAATGCAAAAACAACACTTTCTGCCCTGTAGCAAGTAAATATTAAGTTAAAAATATGCTGCTTTTGCTGGGATATAGTACATTTTCTGGGCATTCCAAAAACGTGCACAACTAAAAATTTACGATTTTTGATATATGACGTTGTTTAAAGGAGTGAGCGATATACGATTAATTTGCAACATTTTTAATTGTGTCCGAATACTAGTTCACCAATCCGGGTTTTATCCACTTAGGAGTTATTTTTTAAAAAAAATCAACATACGTAGATGAAGAAGAATATGGAAGTCTGGGTATTTATAGGGCTTATAACCTGTCATACGGTGGTTAAGTGATCACTTTACTCACGTGCAGCATTCACCAATTCTACCCATGATTGACAACCACACTGCTAAAATTCTTGAAACTTCTAGATAGATTGATCAAACTCGAAACATAGTGCTTGACTTCACTAGAGACATCCATGGTGAGATGAAGTCGTAAGCCCAGACTTCCATATTCTTTTTCATTTATGCTGAGATGTCAAGAAATAATGTAGAAAATAACTCCTAATTGGAGATAATCAAGATTTGTGAACAAGTATTTGAACACACTTAAAATGTTGTATATATTTGAGGTATCTCTACATGAGAGAGTACGGCTATTATCCTTGGCTCTACCCGACCCAGTTTCTCCAGGGTAAGCTTGGCTACAATAGTTTAGAGACTAGAAGGAATGTGTATTTGATTACGCATTTTTATCGATTGTTGCGCGGTATATCGATAATCCTGAAATTATCCGGAACATTGGTCTGTATGTTCCCGATAGTTACCTAAGACAGCGTCGACATAGATTGTTTCACATTCCTATACACAGGACCAATCTGCCGATGGTTTGCCTGTAGGAAGAGCTACCGCTATGTTGAACAATATATCATTGGATATTGATCTGTTCCATGTGTCTGTAGGAGTTTTCCGAAGCGTGATTCTTCTACACCTTTAGCAATAGTTCTTGGACACTTTCGATTTTAATGTATTTTAATGTATGCGCTTTAATTTTTTTAGTTTGTAATGTATATATATGTTAATTGAAAATAAAAATAAATTGAATTAAATTAAATATTTCATTTAGCGTTACATAGGGCTTCTGCAAGTACCAAGAGCGGGAAATGACGTATCAACCTGTGTAGTTGCAAGGCAAACAGCACGTAGCTACACAATTCGACCACCAATCAACAATGCAGCAATAAAAATGCGAATATTTCATCGCGAATGCTAATCACCTGACTCGAAAATACATTTGGTGTCCTTAAGGAGCTAGCTAGACGTCCGTCAGACACTGGGTCCCTCGGACCAAAGTCAGTCGACGACCTCTGCACACTCGGAGACAAGGCAGGGTATACATCGAGTCAGTTACTGACGCCAGTACTGGCGCCGAGAACTGACTAAGGCGAATGTAGAAGTCAGCACTGACCTATATTGTTTTATTTTTTTTAAAGATAAATATTTGTGTTTTTATGGTTGAATAATGGTTGAGTGGAAATGCAATGACTGACCATTATCTGTAAATGACTTTGCACTGTTCCGTGTCTGTCTGCTGCACTGGTCGGGGTTGTGGGCGTCTGTGTACCGGCCAGCGTCGGGTCGGAGTCGGATCTAGCTGACTAATTGAACGTAATACTAATCCCTTTCACTGCCTACACCGGGGTACTTCTAGAAAATTTGGTGACGGATTTACAATCTTGTATATATTTAGATTGCCAGTGACAGTTATATTGAAAGCTTTTAAATGTAAATTCACAGTAAATCGGAATAAAAATTGTATATTGTTTCACATTTTCAATAAATTTCGCAACTTAGATTATTTTTTAAATGCTTTGCAAGAGCAGATCTGTCAGGAAGCCTAGATTCTTCTGTATCGGATCTGGGCATGCGGTGGGACAGCTTTCAATGTTGTGTTTTTATTATTTACACAAATATTTCAATCTCATATTATTTCTATGAGCCTAAGCGGCTTATTATTAAAAATAGTTACCAAATTGTAGTAGAGTGGATTCGAACCGAAAAACTCTGACTTACGAGTCCGCGACACTAACCACAACCCGACACTTTTCATTAAGGGATCGGATCATTCTCATGATGTGTTATTATTGGCTAATATATTAATATGAAAAATCACAAGACTATCGGTAACATTACTATTGAAATCTGTAGACAAGTAAGGGAGATATGATGGTTTAAACTTTAGAAAAGTTAATAAAACGAAATAAATATAAGAATTTTTTTCACTCTAATATTTATTCAATATAACCTTGAACTGGTACCTGAAACATAGGTCCGATCACCTTTCCTTTATGTGTTAATGATGCTCAAGATAACACTACGTTTATATGATACAGTGCCCTATGCACCATTGGGGTTCGAAGAATACTTTTTGAACTTTTGAATTATTTTAAAGCAATATTAGGTTTCATAATAATACTTTTATGTAATAATAAAAGGGTAGTCTTTGTGTATGTTTTTAATATGTTTCCCCACAAATATTTTTATTCAAAATCTTGTTCCGAATTCCTGGGATTTCCGATTTCCGGAGTTTAAACCAGGAATATAAAAGGCAGCACTGACGCGACAGCGCTGTACTGACGCGAAAATCAATTTAAACAATAGCACTACCTAGTCATCTTTATTTATTGTTTCGGCATTAACTTTGTGGTAAGACATGTTACAATAATTCAATAAAACACTTGCTTTTTACCACTTGAGTTTTATTATAGACTACATGTTTCAGACGTTAAACTTTCATCATACAGGTTTGTATAATAACCTGTATAGTTATATAGTTAACCTGTTAGTCTGTATAGTTATTATACAGACCTGGATGATGGAAGTTTAACTTCTGAAACATGTAGTCTATAATAAAACTCAAGTGGTAAAAAACAAGTGTTTTTTTTAATTATTGTACCAAGTCATCTTGTTTGAAGTCAGTTGATGGCTCGATGTAAACCCGGCCTAGCGTCATTTCGACGTCCAATTATGGAGCGCTTATTGCAAATTAATATTTGGTCAACGTGTGAGCTATAAACTGCACCGGGATTGCAGTACCGCATCTGAAATGCATCCCGACGACAACGGCAGGATGTTGTTGCTGCCATTATCCACGATTGGTGCATGTTAGGACATACAGGCATAGCTAAATATGTCATGCAATTAACGACCAACCTGTCTGGAATAATATGTACAATCAATAAAATGAGTGAAAAATAATTTTCATTTTATTTTTTGACACCTCAACATAGATGTAGAAGAATATGGAAGCCTGGGCATTTACGGAGCTTACGACCGTCATAGGCTGGTTTGAGTAATCACGTGTACATGTGTAACATTCACCAATTCTTCCCTTGATTGACAAATATACTACTCAAGTTCTATATTTAAAATATATGATCCAATTTTGAAACATTGTGCTTGAATCACTAGATTTTTCACTAGAGACATCTATTGGTGAGATGAAAGAAGCTTTTTACTGAGCAGAAACTATTTTATTTAGACTACCATATTGTTCTTCGTCTTTGATGAGATGTCAAAAAATAATATGAAAATAGCTCCCATAATTGGAAATAACCCAGATTAGTGAACAAGTATTCGGACACACTCAAAATGTTGTAGGTACTCTTACATACATACATATATAAAACTATACAAAAGTAACTAAATTTAATTTGTAATTAAGTTTTACTTGGTAAACTATTTCTTAAAAATCTATTGTGACACGTGTTTCGATGCATTCCGCATCAGCTATGATAGTTAAGGGTAGTATTGTTTGCATGCTGTGGTAGTGATTGTCCTGACGAAGAGACGGAAACGTCTCGAAACCGGTAGACATAAATATCTAGGTGAGTGGTTATTTACTAATATTACAAACATTTTTGTAAAAAAATGGAAAAATGACCAACCACAAAGTAAAAAACTAACTAACCATCACACCGCTTTCCCGCAGGGGTAGGCAGAGAGAATAGAACGCCACACCACTCTGTCTTTGCAAACATTCTTCGCCTCTTCCACGTTCATGCATCTCCTCATGCATACCCGCCGATTGTTACCACAAAGTAAACGCTTTAAATATTAATAATATTGAATTTAATTGAATTTTAAAATATTTACCCTCTCATTTCTATCGTTTCAACGCGTTACGTATCTCAACGTTATAGGGGGGTTTACTGTAATTTTAAGTCGTACTACTAATGAATTTTCAAAACGTCATCTTAGAAATCATTAAAGCCCATTCCGATCACATTTGACGGTGCATTTATGCGATTACGATGCACTTCAATGGTATTCGAGGACGCGGTTTTTTGCTTTTTATCACGGTCCGGCAAAGCTACACAGTGAACGGCAATCGAAAATCGGGTGACAATTAATTCTAAGGTCGCCGAAATGTGAGCGGAGTCGTCGAGCTTAGCGGGTTAGAGGATGACGTACTTCGACCCTTGGTATTGAATTCAGTGACAACAAGTGATCCGAATATCAATGAGTCCATTAAAGACTTTGTTCTTTGGAAATTTCTTTGTAGCGGCCCCAATGTTGGAGATCATTCGACCATTACTATTATTTAATTTTTATTTTATTATATTTTATTTGGAAGTTTTATAGTTACATAAATACATTTACATTAATGAGTAACAAAAAACAGGTATTGGTTTATACATACATTCCAATTACATATCGCTCACTCCTTTCAAGAACGTGATAAATCAAATAACTTGATTTTTCAGGAGAACGTTTTTAAAGTTTAAAAATATAACACAATGTATTAAAAATAGATATAAAGCCACTCATTGAACTTTTTGCTGTGCAACAGATCTTTTTAGGTGAAACCTGAAGGTTTTTTCTCCATTTGAAAAATATTTAGTATGTTTAAAATAAGAATTAAACAATACCTTTTCTTCAAAATGCAAAAACAACACTTTATGCCTTGTAGCGGGTAAATTTTAATTTAAAAATATGCCGCTTTTGCTGGGATATAGTACATTTTCTGGGCATTCCAAAAACATGTACAACTGAAAATTGTCAATTTTTGAATTATGACGTTCTTGAAAGGAGTGAGCGATATGTTATTTAATATAAATACCTGGAAGAGGGACAGGAGGGAGGAAAAGGGGAAAAGGGAAAGATCAAAGCTCAAGTCAAACACAAAATGTGTGAAAATAGGGACACACCACGACATGAATATCGACTAACTAAATAAGCGATCTCAGTGCTGACAATGTCGAGTAGAACATAAGCCCCGTAAATGCTCAGACCTCCATATTCGTCTTCATCAGAAGATGAGATGTCAAAAAAGTTATATGAAAAATAACGTCTATAATAGGAGATAATTCAGATTTGTGAACACGTATTTGGACACACTCAAAAACGTTGTTTTATTTTTAGTTAAATTAACGTCACGTCGATCCAATCGTGTGCCCTTTGCACCATTCGAGTAAGGATGAGGGTCAAATAATATTGGCTACGTATGTATATACCTACGTCCGCCTCCGTAGTGTAATAGTCAGCGCGTTCGATTCCCAGAGGGGGTCTAATAAATATAAATGATTTTTTCATAATAATCTTTATTCAATATTACCCTGGACTGGTGCCTGAAGCGGAGGGCTGATCACCTTCCCTTCGTGTGTTAATAATCAAGATAACACTGCGTTTGTATGAAGCAGTGCCCTATGCACCATTGGGGTGAGGATAAAGGTTTGAATGAATGAAACGTATGTATATTGGAGTACGAATTCGAGCATAGAGCTTTCGAGGTCTCGAAAAGACTCAAAAATGTGACATTGCAAAGGTCGTTAGGGCAATAATACGGAGAAAAAACTGTTCTCAACGTGTGTCTTGGGAGATATCCCGGGTTCGATTCCCGACTGAGCACACTGACCAACGAAAGGACAGAAAGCTATTAAACTTAATTATATCTTGTTACCTTTCCATTTTCGGTACACCCGTGCTTCTCTTCAGCGATGAATTATTTATTCTCAATATTATTAATATTCAAAGCATTTACTTTGTGGTTAGTCATTTTTCCTTTTTTTTACAAAAATGTTAGTAATATTAGTATATAACCACTCAACGAGATTTTTATGTCTACCGGTTTCGAGACGTACCCGTCTCTTCGTCAGGACAATCACTAACATAGATGCAAAAAACATGCAGTGCATGTTTTACCTCGGCTCTTAATGCATATTTGTGCTGCAACCCCTAGTGCATGTTGGTCTTCGGGTCAACCAAAAATCGCATGTGTTAAACATTTTGTGTAGTTTTAAGTGTGTAAATAGTGCTATGGTAGTGTGTGGTAGTGTTTGTCCTGACGAAGAGACGGGTACGTCTCGAAACCGGTACACATCTCGGTGAGTGGTTATATAATATTACTTAAATTTTTGAAAAAAAAAATAAGTACTTATGAAGTATTTATTTTAAAAAAGCCAAAACTTTTTTCTATCATAAAACAATTCTATTGAGTTGGCGAAACACTGCACTTTAATGAGCAAACAATATTACGTTCATATTATAATCAAATTTATCAGCGAAAGCTAAACTGGCCGTACACAACGGAGTCCTGGCTCTAACCCAAATACATGTAACTGAAGCATGGAGTTGTAAAAAAAGGGTGAAGGTAGACTGAATTCTGTCGAAATGCGATCCCTCAGACGAATGAACGGCAAAACAATGTATGATAGATGTTCGAATTGTGAAATGAGGAAATAATGCAAAGCAGAGATGAGCATTATCGATAAAATTAAGAAAGCTGTTTTGAGATTTTAACTTACAAACCAACTAATTAACTAACCGTCACGCCGTAGGCAGAGAGAATAGAACGCCACAAACTTTGTGGCGTTCTATACTGTCTTTGCAAACATTATTCGCCTCTTCCACATTCATGCATCTCCTCATACATACCCGCCAATTATTTCGATTTCTGACCTAACTAACCCTAGTATTTGAAACACTTGATAATGCCAAGTTTTCCCAGATCTTCATCTGCTTCTATTACCAACCACATTCGCCTCACAAATTTTAATTTAATATTTTTCTATTATTTTAGATCACGACATTCTCCGACCATCTTAGGAGAAAAGTGGTTCAAGTAAACCAATGCACTAGTAATAACTTATCCCTTATTCATCTGAACCGATACATACCTCAACAATAACACAGTCAATAAACTTCGCGACGGTCACCGAACGCTCGTTTAACTTTAATCTACCGAAAACCCCGTTGGAATTCCACACGCTAAACCGTCGGTTTGCGGTTGGCCTTATATTGCATAGCGCGAAAGGGGAGAATTTGAAGTATGCCAATTCGTGATTAGCTAACGTGGTTAGTGCTCGGCTTATCGGTAACGCATTAAGCGACACAGCGCGGCGTTATCGGTTCGAATCCCGGCAAGGAACATTACTTAAAGCTTCTAATCAAAATCGTTCGCTAATAAAGTATCGAGTGTAATAGTATGCAAGGCCGGAAGGGACGACCAATATTAGCCCTATGGGCTTGGTACTTATACTTATATATTATACTAATTTTTAATATTTTTAACCTATCAGCGGAAGCTAAACTGGCAGTGCACAACGGAGTCCTGGTTCCAACTCTAATGTATGGAAGTGAAACATGGAGTTGGCAAAATAAGGATGAAAGTAGACTGAATGCAGTCGAAATGCGATCTCTCAGAAGAATGTGCGACAAAACGATGTATGATAGATGTGCGAATAGTGAAATAAGGAAGCAATGCAAAGCTGAGATAAGCATTATCGATAAAATTAAGAAAGGTGTGTTGAGATGGTTTGGACATGTAGAACAAATGAGTGAGGAAAGAACGGTAAAACAAATTTATGAGGCGAATGTTAGTGGGAAAAGAAGCAGAGGAAGACCGAGAAAAACATGGCACGATCAGGTATGCCAAATACTTGAAAGTGGTCAGGTTAGGAGTCGTAACAATCGGCGGGTATGTATGAGGAGATGCATGAACGTGGAAGAGGCGAACAATGTTTGCAAGGACAGAGTGGTGTGGCGCTCTATTCTCTCTGCCTACCCCTGCGGGGAAGCGGCGTGATGGTTAGTTGGTTTTTTTATTATTTTTTATTATGAGATCAAGGGGTCTTGCATCCCTTATGTCACTGCGACCATATTAGGTATATGGTGACCTCCCTCTGTATCATAGCTCACTCTCAAGACCTACGTGAGTCATGTAGCTTACGACCTGTCTTGGTGGTAGGAGCTTCACCTTCTCGGAGTCCAGTAGAGGTCCTACAAGGATGTCACTTTTTTTTTTAATATACTTATGACAACGCTTTAAGTTTTCTAAACTATCAAAACAGTTCAGAGAACAATCATTCAAGTCATTTTTAAAAGAAATTTAAAAAACCCATACAACAAAATTATTATTTTCAAAATTCCAACTCTCAAAAGTAGAAACCAATTTTTTTTAAAAAAAAGAGCAATTAGATTTATATTATCCACTGACACTTCGTGATGGAATTGCATTTTTAATATATTATTAGATTAAAACCAATATTTTTAGCTTTTCCACTTTTTTTATTTGAGCAGCGACCGGGTTTCGTCGTTACCGACATCATCAGACTGGTCATCATTAGACCAGTCTGATGATGTCGGTAACGACGAAACCCGGTCGCTGCTCAAATAAAAAAAGTGGAAAAGCTAAAAATATTGGTTTTAATCTAATAATATATTAAAACAGTAATTCTTCAACTTTTAAAGGGTGAAAATTACTTGAATCTAAAGAAAGGTTATCTTCGACATACAAAATTGACTTTATAATACCAAACAATTCCAGCAGAAATTAAAATATTTAAGAACCAAATACATACTTAAATAACCTTCCTACATTTTATTTATTGTTTCGGCATTAACTTTGTGGTAAGACATGTTACAATGATTAAAGAAAACACTTCGTTTTTTACCACTCGAGTTTTATTATAGACTACATGTTTCAGAAGTTAAACTTCCATCATTCAGGTCTGTATAATAACTGAAATATAAAATATAAAATTGTTCTATGAATAAGGAGAGGGGAAAGTAAGGGGAAGGGGTTAGTCAAGGGGCGGAGTTTGAAAACAAAGGAAAAATGGAAAGCAAAGGTGAAGAATTTCGAAAAAATATATTATTTAATAAATTATTATTAGAATTTAGGTTTTTTTGGATTTCTAAATTTTCAAGATAATTCATAATTTGGCCTTTATATGGAACAAGGTGTAATAATTTTGATTTATGAGAGTGGAAAAAAAGTGGTAAAAAACGAAGTGTTTTTTTTTAATCGTTGTAACCTTCCTACACATATAAAAATAATTGAACGCATTAAAATTATAAAAATAAATTAAATACCTTACATATTTTACATGTTTACATTATATATTATAATGCAATCAAAAATAAAAAGTATATCACTCACAAACATGAACAATAATTTATAAATGTAAGTCCCTCTACAAGCACAAGAGCTTAGTCTCTTTATTGGAGACAGCAGCGTTACTAATTTAAAGATTGTCAAAAGTAGAAATGTTTAGCAAATGAATTAAATTATAGAAAAAATATGGTAGGTATATATTTAATAAATTAAAATAAAATACATGTAATGGTCTTGAATTGTTTTCACATGTTGGTACCAATTCAATACACATTTGAAGAAAAAAAATATTAAATACAAAACTAAAACACTGATTTTTCGAGTCTAAAAATATAATAATAAAACCCTTATCCGCACCCCAACGGTGCTTAGGGCACTGTGTCATATAAACGCAGTGTTATCTTGATCGTTTACACATGAAGGAAAGGTGATCAGCCCTCCGCTTCAGGTACCAGTCCATGGTAATATTGAATAAATATTACTGTGAAAAAATCACTTATATTTTTCGAGTCTACTGAATTATATTTATTGTTAAAAATCACAAAAAAAATCAAACGAATGTCTGTCTAAATGCCAAAACAAGACGAAACAATTGTCGCAAATTGTATTTGATGTTTTTTTTTTAACAATAAAATGCATTTTAGTTCCCTCAAAAATCAGTGTTTGATTGATGAAGTGTTTGATTTTAAAATTTAATATATAACTTTAAACGGTGTTCTACAAAATAAACGTCTAATCAAATCTATAAATAAATCATTTAAATAAACTTAATAAAACATGATATCGCTCACTCCTTTCAAGAACGTCATAAATCAAAAATCGTCAATTTTCAGTTGTGCATGTTTTTGGAATGCCCAGATAATGTACTATATGCCAACAAAAGAGGCATATTTCTAACTTAATATTTACCCGCTACAGGGCAGAAAGTGTTGTTTTTGCATTTTGAAGAAAAGGTATTGTTTAATTATTTTTTAAATATACTAAATATTTTTCAAATGGAGAAAAAACCTTCAGGTTTTACCTAAAAAGGTATTTTGCACAGTAAAAAGTTCAAAAAGTGGCTTGATATTTATTTTTAATACATTGTATTATATTTTTAAACTTCAAAAACGTTCTCCTGAAAAATCAAGTTGATTTATGACGTTCTCGAAAGGAGTGAGCGATATTATAAAAAAATTGGTAGGTACTTACGCGTAATTGATAAACGGATGCGATATATCGTCGTTGCAATTGTCGTCATTATCAGATGCCATGGTATTCGGTTATCCGCAACCGACCGATTATCAGCATTCGATTTTCCTGGACCAACCAACTATCGGCATTCGATTTTTCTCCACCAACCAATTATTGGCATTCGATTATCCTCGACTAACCAATTATTGGCATTAGATTTTCCTCGACCAACCAATTATCGGCATTCGATTTTCTTCGACAAACCAATTATTGGCATTCGATTTTCCTCGAACAAATAATTATCAGAATTCTATTTATAGCACCAAGTTCAAATATACCACTTATTCAAACATAAACCATGTTTAATATAATTTTTTAATATCACGCGAAGAGTATCACACAAAAAGGCACTTAGTCAAAATCCAACACACAAAAGTTTAAAAGTAAGAAATGAATTGATTATTATTGATAAATTTAAAGTAAATATTTATTTTAATATGATTTTACCGAACGGAATCGCATTTGTTTGAATGCTGTATTTTTCCAATTCTGAAAAAAAAAAACAAAAAAATAATTATTTAAAAAAATGTCACTTTTAAAAGGCTGAGATAAGCATTATCGATAAAATTATGAAAGGTGTGTTGAGATGGTTTGGGCGTGTGAATCGAATGAGTGAAGAAATTGATTTATTTACTATTTTTAAAACATATTATATACAAAGGTCATATATATATAATATGCCCGATGAGTAATTTCCATTTCGCATTTTGGGACATGGGATTAAGGTTAACAAGACTGAAGACTGAATGCAGTCGAAATGCGATCCCTCAGACGAATGTGTGGCAAAACAATGTTTGATAGATGTTCGAATGATGAAATAAGGAAAGAATGTAAGGCTGAGATAAGCATTATCGATAAAATTAAGAAAGGTGTGTTGAGATGGTTTGGACATGTGGAACGTATGAGTGAAGAAAGAACGGTTAAATAAATTTATGAGGCGAATGTAGCTGGAAAAAGAAGCGGAGGAAGATCGAGGAAAACTTGGCACAATCAGGTATGTCGAATACTTGAAAGCGGCCGGGTCAGGAGTCGTAATAATCGTCGGGTATGTATGAGGAGATGCATGAATGTAGAAGAGGCAAAGAATGTTTGCAAAGACAGAGTGGTGTGGCGTTCGATTCTCTGTGCCTACCCCTGCGGGGAAGCGGCGTGATGGTTAGTTAGTTAGTTTTTAGACTGAAACACAAATAAGAAAGTTCAACAAAAAAAATTAAAAAATATACAAAACTTACACAGCTCAAAATATAAAATATGAAATAATAAACGGGTATAGTAAATAGATATAAAAAAAACATAAGGTTAGAAGCATGTTTAAAGGAAACAAATGAGAAAATATGACTAATCACTACATATATATCGTTCCATAAAGTATTTTTTCAGTTCGTTCATTTTGGATGCCTGACTGGGTTGTATTTTATTATATATCCTCACTCCTTTCAAGAACGTCATAAATCAAAAATCGTCGATTTTCAGTTGTACATGTTTTCAGAATGCCCAGAAAATGTACTATATCCCGGCAAAAGAGGCATGCTTTTAACTTAATATTTACCTGCTACAGGGCAGAAAGAGTTGTTTTTGCATTTTGAAGAAAAGTTATTGTTTAATTATTTTTTGTAATATATTAAATATTTTTCAAATGGAGAAAAACCTTCAGGTTTTACCTAAAAAGATCTGTTGCACAGTAAAAAGTTCAATAAGTGGCTTGATATTTATTTTTTTAAGCATTGTATTATATTTTTAAACTTTAAAAACACTCTCCTGAAAAATCAAGTTTTTTTTATTCATGACGTTCTTGAAAGGAGTGAGCGATATGTCAGGCAGCTGGTTAATTTATTAAGTTATAGCAACTTTAAACAGTATTATGTTTGAAGTTACTGTAGTTGAATGTAATTCATGAGTGAAAAATCTAGGCAAAAATACTCGCCACCAAAATGTATAAAATGTATGGTACAGGATGGCGCAAAATGAATCTCCCTGTCGGAAGATGTTATAATTTTTGCAAATGGCATTGTGCGTCAATCACTTTAACGTCTGTAAACTAAACAGCTGCAGTATACAAACAAGGTGCATAAAACGGGCAGAAATGTGTACCAACACTGGCGGCAGCCACTTGACGGATATCATATTTTCTAATTAATAAAAAAAGGTCCAAAAAAAGATTTTCATCAAGTACTAAAAATCTTATTTAAAAAAAAAAAACTAACTAACCATCACGCCGCTTCCCCGCAGGGGTAGGCAGAGAGAATAGAGCGCCACACCACTCTGTCCTTGCAAACATTCGTCGCCTCTTCCACGTTCATGCATCTCCTCATACATACCCGCCGATTGTTACGACTCCTAACCTGACCGCTTTCAAGTATTTGGCATACCTTATCGTGCCATGTTTTTCTCGGTCTTCCTCTACTTCTTTTTTTTATTACGTAAAAACGTCTTTCAATTAGCATGATTAATTTTCACTCTTTCTTAATTGCCACTCTATATTAGGTTATATACTGCAGCTGTCTAGTTTGCAAATTTTAAATACGATTGATGTACAACGCCATTTGTAAAAATTATAACACCTATTTATTGATTTGGCGTTTAATTTGTAAAACTCCATTTTAATTTATGTATCAATTTTTAAATCAAACACAGAAAATAGATATAAGGGTACATACCTACATCCCCCATTAGTTACTGTTGTCTCCCATAAATTATTGCTGCACGTGTTAAAACTGTCACTTAGAATTGTATAGCTACATAAGGACCGTAGTCCATTTGATCATCTTCACATTCGTTTGATAATGCCCTAACAAGGCGAAACAATTGTCACAGTATAATTTTTTATGTGTTTTTGTTAGTAAAATACAACTTAGTAGACTCTAAAAACCTGTGTTTGATTTAAAAATTAATAAATAAATTATAACACCTTCCGATTAATTTTGCGCCACCATGTATGTAGTTAGAATAGTTCTGATTGTGATAAAAAATATACTGGCCAAACTGCGAGAAATTTAAAGATTAGAATTAAAGAACATCATAGCGGTCTTGTTAGTAATTATTTTTCGGAATTTGCAAATCACATAATAGATACCAATCATTCATTTCACTCTCATAAATTAAAATTATTACACCTTGTTCCATATAAAGGCCAAATTATGAATTATCTTGAAAATTTAGAAATGCAAAAAAACCTAAATTCTAATAATAATTTATTAAATAATATATTGTTTCAAAATTCTTCACCTTTGCTTTCCATTTTTCCTTTGTTTTCAAATTTCGTCCCTTGACTAACCCCTTTCCCTTACTTTCCCCTTTCTTTATTTATAGAACGATTTTATATTTTATATTTTAGTTATTATACAGACCTGAATTATGGAAGTTTAACTTCTGAAACATGTAGTCTATAATAAAACTCAAGTGGTAAAAAACAAGTGTTTTCTTTAATCATTGTAGAATAGTTCTGCATGCAGGTAATATTGTAACTCAATATTAACGGGATTTCTACATACGGGAATGTGTTATCGAAAACATATACATTTTCCATTCTAGGAAGCCACGCTCGGCCATACTGCCAGTGATTTAATTACGCGACCTATTTGAGCTCTGACGCGCTTTATGGAAATTTTAAAAATAATTTATACCAAGGGTCACCGGGTCGAATTTGCGTACCCAACTGACTACCTACATATATTTTATACAATACGATCAAATGCTGTTCAAAATGAAGAACATAACTTATCCAATATTAGGAATATATATATATATATATATATATATATATATATATATATATATATATATATATATATATATATATATATATATATATATATATATATATATATATATATATATATATATATATATATATATATATATATATATATATATATATATATATATATATATATATATATATATATATATATATATATATATATATATATATATATATATATATATATATATATATATATATATATATATATATATATATATATATATATATATATATATATATATATATATATATATATATATATATATATATATATATATATATATATATATATATATATATATACATATTCGTCCGCCTCCGTAGTGTAATGGTCAGCACGCTCGCCTACCGTTCTGGAGGTCCCGGGTTCGATTCCCAGGGGGGTTTGATAAATATAAGTGATTTTTCACTCGAATGTTTGTTCAATATTACACTGGACTGGTACCTGAAGCGGAGGGCTGATCACCTTTCCTTCATGTGTAAACGATCAAGATAACACTGTGTTTATATGACGCAGTGCCCTATGCACCATTGGGGTGCGGATAAGGGTTTTATTATATGTGTATATATATATATATATATATATATATATATATATATATATATATATATATATATATATATATATATATATATATATATATATATATATATATATATATATATGTATATATATATATATATATATATATATATATATATATATATATATATATATATATATATATATATATATATATATATATATATATTTATATTATGCAGAGGCGTGCATTCTATATAGGTAGAAAAGCAGTGCCTACTATGCTTTGTCCTTGCCCAAAAACTACTGCCTGCCCTGATTAAAAACTCTGTGCACGCCACTGCATACACGTATATACATGCGCAAGGATTTTTTTAATGAATAATGAACTAGTTTTCAATCCATAACATAATTGTTCGTTTTACAAATTGAAAGAATCATATTTGTGTGCGATACTTTAAATGTTATGGGTATTATAGTAGATGCAATGTAAGAAAATCCATGGTCTAGGATCTGATGGAGCGTGTCTGTAAATTGAATATTCGAAATAACCATCGTCGACCAATTACAATATACTTAAAATTGATGTATCGACAATAAACGGAACCGTTAAGAAACATAATTCAGCCCACGTACCAGATTTTAGTATCGGCTCTTGCAGTTTAGTTCATAGTTATTTGTATTACGTGGGAGTACGCCATTTCGGTTTAAAATTACAGGTTTGGCGAGCACAAAACCCATGTGTGTTTAATTTCTGCACAGCTCAGGAATGAAGGAAGCTAGCTGGCACTATATAATAGTAATAATTATTACTACATTTTGGCGTTTCTCATGTGTGTGATTATAATCCAGGATTCGGACCTCACATACTAATAAATGAGTTTCTGCTCAGTAAAAAGCTTTTTTTCATCTCACCAATAGATGTCTCTAGTGAAGTTCTAATGATTCAAGAACAAGGTGTCTAAATTGGTTCATATATCGCTCACTCCTTTCAAGAACGTCAAATATCAAAAAACCTTGATTTTTCAAGAGAACGTTTTTAAAGTTTATAAATATAATACAATGCATTAAAAATAAATATTAAGCCACTTATGTAACTTTTTACTGTGCAACAGATCTTTTTAGGTACAATCTGAAGGTTTTTTCACCAATTGAAAAATATGTAGTATATTTTAAAAAATTATTAAACACTACCTTTTCTTCAAAATGCAAAAATAACACTTTCTGCCCTGTAGCGGGTAAATGCTAAGTTAAAAAAATGTCTCTTTTGCTGGGATATAGTAAATTTTCTGGGCATTCTGAAAACATGCACAACTGAAAATTGTCGATTTTTGATTTATGACGTTTTTGAAAGGAGTGAGCGATATATAGAACTTCCAAGAATTTGAGTAGTGTGGTTGTCAAAAATGGGTAGACTTGGTGAATGTTACACGTGTGTAAAGTGATCACTTAAACCAGCCTATGAGTGATTATTCTCAAGATTCTTTGAAATCTTCCATACATTCATAAAATGAATGAAAGATTCAGAAGAATCTTCCATACATTTTACGAAGCATTCTGCTACTAACTATGGTTGCTGATCATAGGTAAAAAATAATATAAATTATAAATTATATGTTTTGAATATTGAAAGCATTAACTTTGTGGATCATATTGATATATTATTTCGAGAAAGAAAAATACTTTATGTTCTGATCCCCTCACATTTTTATTAACCAACTAGTTTCGGCAACAACCTGTTGCCCTCTTCAGGGTTTATAATAGTAATAAATTAAACCCTGAAGAGGGCAACTGATTGTTGCCGAAACTAGTTGGTTAATAAAAATGTGAGTGGATCAGAACACAAAGTATTTTTATTTCTCGAAATAAAATATTAATAATACACAGATTTCCATATTCCTATATTTTGTATATCGAAAGCATTGTTAACTTTGTGGTAAAGGTCTGGGCACTGCTCACTGCCTGTGCATCTCTATAAGATAAAGTGCGTCACATCACCATCTGCGAAAGTGGACAGGATATAACTTTCTAAATAGCTTAACACGGGCAGGAATCCAACTCCCCACCCAAGTATCCACCCTTCTTTTTTAACCTTATCCTGGATATGCAATCGTAATTTCTAAAATGATAAAGCTAAACGCATTTAAACTATGAAATAAGTTCATTAATTGATTCGGCAGTCACTTTGTGGTAAAATCTATCCATTTTTAATTAATGTTTTACTTAGTAAATACCACTATTTCTTAAAATCTAGTATGACACGTGTTTCGATGCATTCCGCATCATTTTCAAACACCATATGTGAAGCTAATTCTAAATTTTAGAGTTGGGTTCTTGGGACGATGAAGGTTGAAGAGGGGGTAGTAGCTGTTTTTTATTTTTATTTATTAATTTTATTTTTATTTTTTTTTTTTATTTCTTATCAGAAGGAACTGTTCCCTATGTGTTTGAAAATGATGTGAAATGCATCGAAACACGTGTCACAGTAGATTTTAAGAAATAGTTGTATTTACTAAGTAAAACATTAATGAAAAATATGAAATATGTTTTAATTGTTAAATTTTTTTCTATGATTATTTTGTTTGGAAATAAAAATAATACTTGACACTGGCAGAAACATCCTTTCACTGGATGACTACCAAATATTTTTTAAACTGTGTGGTATTGCAATATAACATTCTCCTTATCATTCATCGTTCACTTTGTGTAATACCACTTTAAAAAACACTGCTTCGTGACTACCGGTTTCGGAAATTTTATTCCATCATCTTTAATAAGCTAATAATAATAATAATACAACATTTTAAGGGTGTCTAAATACTTGTTTAAAAAATCTGGATTATCTCCAATAACATATAGATTACCAATAGATGTCTCTATTGAAGTTCTAATGATTCAAGAACAATGTTTCGAAATTGGTTCTATATATGGAACTTCCAAAAATTTGAGTAGTGTGGTTGTCAATAATGGGTAGAATTGGTGAATGTTACATGTGTGTAAAGTGATCACGTAAACCAGCCTATGACGGTCGTCAGCCCCGCAAATGCCCAGACTTCCATATTCATCTTCATCTTTGATGAGAAGTCAAAAAATAAAATAATAAGAATGATATTTTTCTTCATTTCTGTTAAGATATCAATAAAATCTTACACACAGAGTTACATACGAATATAATTTCATGTGTAATCTTTATTACACACATTAAGGATATTAGCCGATAATAAAAATAATTAGCCAGTCATCGTTTAGGCACGGTACAAACCGTTTCTTGGAAGACGTTACGTGGGAGGATGGAACACAGCTGCCTAATATCGAATGCTGGATATTGTAGGTCATGCAATAGCAAAAAAACTATCAATATTTTATAGCTAGACGTATAAAAACACATAAAGCACGTATTACCGATGTTACATCATAAATACTTGTGTAAATGAATGAATTTAGAAGATCGCTGGTAGAAAATTCAATGAAAAAAAATTGTTTGACACAATTTAAATATAAATGTTTTTATTCTTAATTTTTTTTCTGTGCTTCGAAAGAAGATTATAAGGTCTCTGCTCAATTAAAGCTTTTCTCAATCCAACATAGATGGCTGTTGTGAACTCATATGTATTGTATTCTCAATATTATTGATATTTAAAGCATTTACCTTGTGGTTAGTCATTTTTACTTATTTAGTTTTTTACAAAAATGTTAATAATATTAGTACATAACCACTCACCGAGATTTTTATGCCTACCGGTTTCCAGACGTACCCGTCTCTTCGTCAGGACAATCACTAACACAGCATGCAAACAATGCCACCCTTCACAACCATAGCACCATTTGTGCTATGGTGGTGAAGGGTGGTAATTTTGTCTAGTTTTGTGTGTGTAAATGGTGCTATGGTGGTGAAGGTTGGTATTGTTTGCATGCTGTGTTAGTGATTGTCCTGACGAAGAGACGGGTACGTCTCGAAACCGGTAGACATAAAAATCTCGGTGAGTGGTTATATACTA
Organism: Brachycentrus maculatus; assembly: GCF_059751285.1. Classification (NCBI taxonomy): domain Eukaryota; kingdom Metazoa; phylum Arthropoda; class Insecta; order Trichoptera; family Brachycentridae; genus Brachycentrus; species Brachycentrus maculatus. The sequence goes on from NW_028281098.1 coordinate 719,123, forward strand.
ATACTATTAAAATTTTTGTAAAAAAAATAAATAAGTCATATCGCTCACTGCTTTCAAGAACGTCAAAAATCAAAAAACTTGATTTTTCAGGAGAACGTTTTTAAAGTTTAAAAATATAACACAATGTATTAAAAATAAATATCAAGCCACTTATTGAACTTTTTACTGTGTAACAGATCTTTTTAGGTAAAACCTGAAGGTTTTTTCTCATTAAAAAAATAATTAAACAATGCCTTTTTTTCAAAATTTCAAAAACAACATTTTTTGCCCTGTAGCGGGTAAATATTAAGTTAAAAATATGTCTCCTTTGCTGGGATATAGTGTATCTTCTAAGCATTCTAAGGGTTTGAAGAAGAAGAAGATATGCATTTGCAAATTAGTCGGTGTATGTTTGTAGTGTTCGTTAAGTTTATTTTTGAGAGTGTTTGTGCCTTTTATATTTTTAGTTTTTAAAGGAAGAGTGTTGAAATTACTTATGCATATGTTTGTACTATTTTGTGTTGCGTTTGGGGATTTTTATCTAATGTTAGGTAAAATAATAACAAGTGGTCGTTGGGAGTGTAATGCAAGGACCAATTACTATTACAAACACTCTTTAATAATGTTCCTACACAGTATTACACACTGCATGCTGATTCGTCCGATTAATATATCAATTAATGTAGTTAACATGTATGTAATTTAATTCATGTATGTAAATCGGCGTAGGTACCTCGAGGCGTTGTTTTATTATCACACGGAGATCTTGTAGAGAAGAAGGTAGTATCTACCTTTTTTATTTAAAAAAAAAGATAAATATTTTTTGTTTTTACTATTTACACAAATATTTAAATTTCATACTATTTCTATGAGCCCAAGCGGCTCAGAGGTATCATATTGTGGTAGATTGGGTTCGAACCGAGAAACTCGTGACTCAAGAGTCCGCGACACTAACCACGGGACCACAACCCGACACCTTAAATATGTAGTAGGTATATTAAAATCTTAACATACTTAGATGAAGAGGAATATGATCACCTTTTTATTCTTTTTTAGCAGTCACCCAGTGAGAGGATATTTCTGCGTCAAGTCTTATTTTTATTTCTTAATTTATTCTTCAAACCCTTATCCGCACCCTAATGGTGCGTAGGGCACTGCATCATATAAACGCAGTGTTATCTTGATCCTTAACACACGAAGGAAAGGTGATCAGCCCTCCACTTCAACAGTCAACAGTCCGGCTTCTCCTGAGGAGTGCAACGTGGTTTCCTCCCAGCAATGAGCAAATGCTGAGAAGTTCCTGATTGGCCCACACTAGATTATCCCTCCTATTCTAAACACAGCTCCAAATAAAAACATATTTAATTAGCTAGAAGAAACAAAAATCCACTAAATGATCTATAAACTTTGTACATAATAAGCAAAGTAAATAATAAATGTAATTCCCATCTATAAAAAAAACCTCCACTTCAGGTACCAGACCAGGCAAATATTGAATAAATATTAGAGTAGAAAATCACTTGTATGTATTTGACCCCCCCTGGAAATCGAACCCGGGACCTGCAGACCGTTAGCCTAGCGTGCTGATTATTACACTCTGAGAGCGCTTGTCCACTACACATAATTTTACTGTCCGGCAGTCCGGTTAGCATGAAAAAAACTGATGATTGGCTTGTGCTTTTTTTCCGTCTTTCTTCGGATCGGTGCGTGATCACGGTGCGCGTGAACTCGATTACGTTAAACTGTCGTAGTCGCTTTTGTTTGAAAAAACCGGATTGCCGGACAGTAAAATTACGTAAGTGTACAGGGGCCCTGAGGCGGACAAACTCATTTTTATTATGTATATTTATTTCAAGTATTATTATGCATGATATATTTCTCCTCCTTTTTCCCGTATCTTCACCCATTCTTTATCCACCTTCTCCAAATGACCACACCACCTTCCTTACACCTCCCAGTATCAATATTGTCATTTTATTCTCAACACCCATTATGTATTTTTATTATGTATATTTATTTCAAGTATTATTATGTATGATATATCGCTCACTCCTTTAAACAACGTCATAAATAAAAAATCGTCAATTTTCAGTTGTGCATGTTTTCGGAATGCCCAGAAAATGTACTTTTAAATATCCCAGCAAAAGCGGCATATTTTAAACATTATATTTACCCGCTACAGGGCAGAAAGTGTTGTTTATGCATTTTGATGAAAATGTATTGTTTAATTATTTTTTTAAATATACTAAATATTTTTCAAATGGAGAAAAAACATTCAGGTTTTACCTAAAAAGATCAGTTGCACAGCAAAAAGTTCAATAAGTGGCTTGATATTTATTTTTAATACACAACATTTTGAGTGTGTCCAAAAACATGTTCGCAAAATCTGGATTATCTCCAAGTACAGGAATTATTTTCATATAATTTTTTGACATCTCATCACGGATGAAGAAGAACATTTTCAGCTCACCAATAGATGTCTCTAGTGAAGTTCTAAGGATTCAAGAATAATGTTTCAAAATTGGTTCATATATATAGAACTTCCAAGAATTTGAGTAGTGTGGTTGTCAATAATGGGTAGAATTGGTGAATGTTACACGTGTGTAAAGTGATCACTTAAACCAGCCAATGACGGTCGTCAGCCCCGTAAATGCCCAGACTTCCATATTCTTCATCATCTGATAAGATGTCAAAAATAATATTTTAAATACATTGTATTATATTTTTTAACTTTAAAAACGATCTCCTGATAAATCAAGTTTTTTGATTTATGACGTTGTTGAAAGGAGTGAGCGATATGTCTCCCCCCTTTGCTCGAATCTTCCCCAATTCTTCATCAACCTTCTCCAAATGACCACACCACCTTCCCTACACCCCCCAGTATCAATATTGTCATTTTCTTCAAAACACCTATCTCGTTTGTTATTCAAATATTCATCTAACGAAGAAGAGGGTTTGATCACATCAATCATGCACACAGCGAGCGGAATTCCAATATATAAAATACAATCGCTTACAATACTTTTGTTTAATTAATATCGCGAATGTGGCCAAAACATCCGTTGCTTGTTGACGTACCACACGAGCAGATTATATAAAACACGAAACGAAATGAGATTTTATCAGCACACATATAAGTATGTCGGTTATCATATGATAACCGATTTATAACAATTCCAAATGCTTCAAAGAGATCTTTGAACGTGCAAGTACATATCGCTCAATCCTTTCAACAACGTCATTTATCAAAAAATGTCAATTTTCAGCTTTGCATGTTTTCGGAGTGCCCGGAAAATGTAGTATATCCCAGCAAAAGCGGCATATTTTTAACTTAATATTTACCCGCTACAAGGCAGAAAGTGTTGTTTTTGCATTTTGAAGAAAAGGTATTGTTTAATTATTTTTTTTTTAAATATACTAAATATTGTTCAAATGGAGAAAAAACCTTTAGGTTTTACCTAAAAAGATCTGTTGCACAGTAAAAAGTTCAATAAGTGGCTTGATATTTATTTTTTATACATTTAATTAAGTATATTTTTAAACTTCAAAAACGATCTCCTGAAAAATTAAGTATTTTGATACATGACGTTGTTCAAAGGAGTGAGTGATGAAAGAAGTAGATGTAAGGGGATATTCGCAAAGACAGAACATATTCGTCGACAAACCGCCGAAGACGTAAAACGTCTCTTCACGCCCGATTTTTTAAAGAATGTGCAATATATTAAACTTTTTTTTTGTTTTTGTAAAATACTTGTAAAAAAAAGTTTTATAATTTTTTTTAAAGTCCTTTTCTTTCAATAACTCTTTTATTATTAAAACTATAAAAAAAATTCCCAAGAAAAACTTATTTTTTTATGCAGCACGGTGTTTTACTAAAAATATTACCTGGGTTTAGAGAAAATTATGTAGCGACTTAACGAACACCTTTTTCCATCGATCTACGAAATTTTGCCATATTTGAGGCAAGTTTTGATATTAATTGTTATGTTCTAATAAATATTTTGTTGTAATTGGTGCTGGGTTCGATTCCCGTGGGGGTCAAAAAAATGGTGACAAAATTTCGGGTGCGTGCAAATCTTTGTTCACAAATACAATCCTTGCCCAAAATGTTTCGAATAAAATAACTGGTGAAAATATACGCTATATGAAAAACTGATAATCATATTTTCTGGTATCTCCCGGCATGTAAAATAATTATGTAAGGATCTGGAATTCATTTAAATTAGAGGGTAAGGCTTACTCAAGTCAACCATAGATGCTGCAGCGAACTCAAACATGAAATGACATGAAATTTATATTATTTACCTGTTATATGTATGAGTTCTAAAAAAATCGGTATGTAAGTGTTTTTGCTTAGAATTTTCATTAATGAATTACATGAAATTATAGTAACTTTCAACATTTAAAGTAAACCAATCACGAGTAGGCATAGGCTATAAAACTTGCCTGGTCATGATAAGCGGTGTTGCATTAGCCGTAGCTAGATTTCAGAGACACTTGGACGTTAGGTAATTTAAAACAAATGAGTAGCGCGGTTGACAATTATGGGTAGAATGGCGAATGTTACACGTGTATAAAATGATCACTTAACCAACCATTACAGGTCATAAGCTCTGTAAACACCCATACTTGCATATTCTTTTTAATCTGTGTTGAGATGTTAAAATGTGAATATGAGGGATTTTTTTCCTCTAATATTTATTTTATATTACCCTGGAATGGTACGGCCTATTTACCTTTATTAAGTGTACCTACTTAACGATCAAGATAACACTGCTTCTATACGAAGGAGAATAAATATTCTGAGAAAATATAAAATATTTGAAAAACTGTGTACACATTCCGATTTTTTATATGCCTATTTTATATTTTACATTTTGTCTTGTGTTTTCTTATTTTTTACTTTGTTATATGTTTTTCAGTCTTGTTAACCTTAATACCATGTCCCAAAATGTGTAATGGAAATTACTCATCGGGAATATTATATATGTGAGTTATGTTTGTATTCTGTTCAAATATTTTTTTAATAAAATCATAAATTTAATATCGGCTGACGAGAAAACTCTAAAGGGTAAGAACTGCTTTTTCCTAATAATATCGAGAGCTATTAAAAAAATTGTCATCTAAAGACTATGAACTAACTAATGTACAATTATCAGTCATCAAAAAGATTTATTTATTAAATATTTGATGAAAAATTGACAACAGAAAGGTATCTGTAACATATTTTCTTCATTTAAATATTAAACAAAAATAATCTTTCAAATTTGGCAACGCTTTGTAACTATTTATATTCAAAATTGTTTATCTTTCTCTTTTGACAGTATTTTATTTTAAATTATCGCATTTCATATATGTATTTTTTTTTAGTATTGTTACCCTACTATTTAAGCTAGAAGTGCCATAACAATAGAAAACCGCTATGGCCGTAATTTTTCGTCGGAAAAACTGCAGTGCTAAATCATATATTATTTAAACATTTTTAACTCACCGATAAGATCACAGCATCCAAAATTAAAACACAAAATCACTAAAAATCAACAGTTTTTTTTTACAAAAGTTTCCACTGTTAATTCTCAGAATAAAAATAAATAATGTATTTGACTCACACATGTAAAACGGAGCACATAAAAAAACACTGCAGCAAAATTATTGCACAACAAAAAAACACAGTTAAAATATCCACGTACAACCGTCCTTGTATTTATTATAATCCATGCTAGCAATACACACCATTCGGTTTGAAATAACTGTTAGTTTTTTTACGTTATTGTCAAATCGCGCCAATTCAAAATTGTATGATCGGTCTTGTTTGGTTGTATTGTTCTATGGAGCGCGATACGGCCGCACGTCACAGACCGCCAACCGCCGTTTTCACACTAAAATCCGTCCTGCTAAAAAGCTGCGCAGTCGAATTACCGAGCACCTTCGGTAATCCTCGACTCACCTCGGCAATCTGCGCACAGGTAAGCGGCGATAAGATAATCGCTTGATTTGTGTCGTGTCGGAAATAAAACAAGAATAATATTAAATTAATGAAAAAATTGTATCGTCAATAGTACATACAACTTACAATTAAAAAAAATGCAAAACTACATTGATTCAATTTATTTTAGGCATCTTTTATTTATTGTATCTACATAAGGTTTGTTTAAATGATATTTTTTAAATGATTTATGAAGAGATTGAATCCTAAACATCAAGCTTTGTACACAGTATTATACATAAAATAATCAAGTTTTAGAAATCTTATCTAAATATTCCTTTAGATGTAATTTATGTTCAAGTTTATTAATTTCATGTAATTTTTTTTCAAATAAATAAATTTGAAATTACGCCGTTACACAAAATTTTAAAAACCATCCCCACATCTATTTTTCAGGGGTTAAAAATATAAACGCACGGTAAAGCAGCGAACCTTTTTCAGCTCATTTTCACGAAAGCTTTCTTCGGTCAATAATGCTTTTTCACACAAACTTTTGGAAAAGGAATTATATTGAATTAATGCAACCGATGTCATGTTGAAAGTTTATATAATATATAAAAAACTTCTCGCACTTTAGATGGTGGTCCAGAAAAACATATGAAATCCTAACAATGAAAACAAATTCTTTTTCATGTTGGCCTTTCCTTTAGTTATATAAAACACATACGATAAACACATTACATAAATGCCCCTTTGATAATGGATAAGCTTAAAAAATGACATTCAGGCGTCATCAGTATGTTAAATAATTCGGTTAGGATCATTTATACATTTAAAAGGGTATCTGCTAAATAAAAAGCTTACTCAAATCACTCATAAGTTCTGTCGCAAACTCGCACATCAACCGAAGTATGAATAATATCATTCCATTTTCTTCGTCTACGTTGATATGTCAGAATTTAGAATAGATACGGTTTACAAAAAGAATCATTTTACCGATATTTTTTGGAATGGTTTGTCTTTTACTGTTTTATAAGAGTACAGATACTCAATAATTTTTCTGAATACGATGAAAAAATATTTTTTACGAAATGAACAAATAGTTGAAATTGCCGAAGAACCTATTTTCAAACATACAACTGTCTGTTTCAACAAAAGCAAAAGCGTAGTTACAACAATACATCAATAAAGTGCAGACGTACCGTTTTGATTACCAAAGCAAACTTGTGTAAAAAGTGGTATTTTCTTGCCAATTGTCAAAAAAACATAGTCGAATACCTTCATATCGACTCTTCTTACCGGATACTCGTTAAACTGTGACACGGAACTGTGCAATAATAACATAAAAACATCATTTCGAAAAATATATAAACAAGCCATATCTAGTGTTCCTCGCTGATATTAAACGAAACTTCCATGTGATTGGTTAACGATCGATCGTACCTACCAATACGCCGCTTCTATCAAATTGGACTTTGACCGGCAATTAGCGCTGAATATATCCAGGGGTACTCAACCTGAACTTATTTTAACTTTATTATGGAAACTGCTAGAAGTACTCGCCGCCAAGAGAGCTCAAGCTCAGAGGCAAATATGTCCAACTCTAATTTTAAGAAAGAAATTAATAATATAAAAAATGAACTTATGGGAGAGATGAAAAAAATCTTTGCTGAAATGAAAGAAATTAAATCTAGCATAGAATACTACCATGCCAAATTAGAAGACGTAACAAGCAAAGTCTTGATTCTCGACGAAAAGTATAAGGACGTCGATAGTATCAAGAGTCGCGTCGTAATATTAGAGAATACAATAACCTCGATGAAAAGGAAGTTGGAGCAATCGGAACAAACTAATTTAAACAAAAATATTGAAATTATTGGTATTCCAGAGAAAAATAATGAAAATCTTCCAAGAATAATAGAAATGCTTGCCGGAAAGATAGGCTCGAAAATAACTTCGTCAGACATTATTTCTGCTAACAGGGTGCGTGTAAAGGAAATACCTAAAAACCGCCCTAGTTTCACCAGGCCTATCATTATTAAATTCGCCTCACAGAAAACTCGCGACCATGTCCTGGCAGCAGCTAAGAAGAAAAAGGATATAACCTCTGGGGACCTTGCTCTTCCTGGAGATACTAGGATTTTTGTAAACGAACACCTGACTTCAACAACCCGCGCCCTCTTCAAAGAAGTTCGCAGTATTTGCAAAACAAAAAACTACAGATTTGCCTGGGTGAAATATGGCCAGGTGCTTGTTCGTAAGAGTGAAACTAGTCCTATTATTCCAGTGATGGCGGACTCTGTATTACAAAACATTTTTTTATAATTTCTTCAAAATTCTTTCCATTTTTATTGAATATTTTTCTCAATTTTTACGTTTTTTTCAATTTCTGTCTCACATATTGTAGTTTTGCAAAATATTTTTTTATAATTTCTTCAAAATTCTTTTCATTTGTATTGAATACTTTTCTCAATTTCTACACTTTTTTAAATTTCTGTCTCACATATTGTAGATTTAATCTAGATAGTAAAACAGGGCCAAAGCTCAAATAAGGACTTATTACCAGAATGTTACTGGTCTGCGTTCGAAAACTAATGAATTTTACCTCAATGTAACTATCAACGACTATGACGTGATCCTTATAACGGAAACATGGCTTCTTGAAAGTATTAATAACTCTGAACTATTCGATGACCGTTATCAGGTTTACAGACGGGATCGAGAGAACTCTAGACGTGGTGGAGGTGTGATGATTGGATTGAAGAAGGAATACAAAGTTTACCATCAAATTTCCTGGGAATCTTCAGCTGAAGACGTTTGGATTACGTTAACAGTAAACAATAATGTTAAAATTAATTTATGCTGTGTCTATATTCCACCAGGAGGAAACCACTTATTAAACACTTACAATTTTTTTGATAGACTAAGTGAACTTAGAACCGCGCATCCTAATGAAGAATTTATTATTATAGGCGATTTTAACTTGCCCCAAGTTTCATGGTATCAAAGTGTCGATGGAATTATGTCTATTTTGAATAGTGATCAATCAATTATATCAAAATTTTCAGATACTTTGTCATTTACTGGTTTATCTCAATACTGTTCAATACCAAATAGTAATAATAAATACCTAGATCTTGCTTTAAGCTCTCTAAAATTAATCGTCACTAATTCTTCTCAAACTCTAATCCCCGAATGTCGTCATCATAAAGCTCTACTTATCGATATAGAACCTTTGGTTTATACTCCAATGCCAAGGCAATCCCGTACAATTAAATTGTTTAGAAAAGCCGATTATAACATCATTAATGAATGCATGAGGAATATTGATTGGAACAGTGAATTTTTGAACCTCTCAACCAATAAGGCCGTAGAATTTTTTTACTGTCATTTAAGGGAAATTATAGCTATTAATGTTCCCACGAGAGAGTGCAATGAACATAATTCTTATCCAGTGTGGTATAGCCCTGCTTTGATTAAATTATCCAGAGAAAAACTAAAAGTATTTAGAAAATGGAAGAAATTTAACAATCCTCTTGATAAATTTGATTTTGATATTTTACGCGCAAGACAAAAAAGAATGGCCAAGAACTGCTTTAAAATTTTTGTTAATAATGCCGAGTCAAAAATAAGCCAAGATCCTAAACAATTTTGGAATTTTGTTAAAAACAAGCGTAAAAATAAGGGTTTGCCGCAAACCATGACTCTTGGTGACAGTATAGCAGATGATCCCAAGGAAATATGTGAGCTCTTTTCCGAACATTTTGTTTCTTCATTCAATCATCATATCCCTAGTTTACCCTTACCTTATACAAATTTACAAATAAACAATGAGGTTATATCAATATCTACTATCTCCGTCTCTTTAAAAATGATTATTAGTATTATTAAAAATCTTTCTAACAATGCAAGTGGAGGAAGTGACAATATTCCTTCATATTTTATAAAAATGTGTTGCTACGAGATTGCAAAACCTCTTTTATTGCTTTTTAAAGTTTCGTTAAACGAAGGAGTATTTCCAGACCTATGGAAATGTGCAAACATAACTCCAATATTTAAATCTGGTTCAAAAAACGACATCAAAAATTATCGCCCTATCTCTAAACTTTGTATTATGAGTAAAATTTTTGAAAAAATTATTTACAATCAATTATATAGCGCTGTTAAGGGCTCAATTATAGAGAATCAACATGGCTTTGTAAAATGTAAATCTGTGACATCTAATCTCACGGTTTTTTTGGAGTTTGTGTTAGGGGCAATGGACAAAAGAAACCAAATAGACGCAATTTACACAGACTATTCCAAAGCTTTTGATAGCGTTGTACACAAGATACTATTAACTAAACTGTCGAGTTTGGGTATCCATGGTGATCTCTATAGTTGGTTGGTTTCCTACCTTAGTGACCGACTCCAGTCTGTGGCAATAAATGGGTTTGTCTCAGAGGTTGTAAGCGTACCCTCTGGAGTACCACAAGGATCACACTTGGGGCCCTTACTCTTTTTAATTTTTATAAACGATATTGGCCAATGTTTTAGATTCGCTGATTTTTTGCTCTTTGCCGATGACATGAAAATATATTTTGAAATTAAATCACTACAAGACTGTATTAAACTCCAAAGTGACCTCGAGAGACTTAGCGAATACTGCAAACTTAACCATTTAAAATTAAATACTAACAAATGCTTTGTGTTGACATTTTCTAGAAACAAACTTAAAATAAATCACAATTATAAGCTAGATAATCATATTCTCTCTAGAGTCACCGAGATCCGCGATCTCGGTGTTATATTGGACTCTAAATTAACTTTTGAAGCTCACGTCGACTCGATTGTCAAAAAAGCTTATCAAATGTTGGGCTTCCTGTTTCGTTTAGGCAAAGAATTCACCAATATACATACTCTTAGATTATTGTATTATACTTACGTAAGGAGCCATTTGGAATTTGCTTCCCCCGTTTGGAACCCTCAATATAAAAAATACATCGATCGAGTTGAATCTATTCAATCAAAATTTATATCATACTGTAAATTTGCGATGAAAGTTCCAGAAAGTGAAGCAAGTGACTTTATTACTAAACTTAACCTAAAATCACTTAAATTCCGACGAAGCATGGCCGATATTATATATATTTACAAAATCATTAATAATCTTGTTGACTGTCCACAGCTTTTGTCACAGATTGGGTTTAGGGTTCCTGGGACCCAGACAAGAAACAAAAGTATTGTTCACGTTCCGAAATGTAATACCAAGTCATATCAAAATTCTTTCATTAACAGAACCTGTTATTTAATTAATAATAAATATGAGAATACAGATATATTCAATATTACACTACAATCCTTTAAGAAAGAAATTGAAGAATCCTTTAATCTTGAAAATAGTATGTAATTATTATTGCTTATTTGTATATATATATATATGTATGTGTACCGTGTACCTATGTGCGCATGCGCATGCATATCACGTTCACGAAATTTAATTTAATTATGTTTATGGAAAAAATAAGTTACACTACTTTTCATTTAAGGCACTATCATACCAGTGAATGGTGTATGCATTTCTACATGTAATTATGAACATTGGTATGTATGCGCACAGAAACAAAAAGGTACCGCACTTATTTGTAACAATTATGTTAAAGCCTGTAATTGGACATTACAAATATTACTTAATTCAATGTATATTTATGTTATACTAAATTGTCTGTTGGCCTTACAATAAATAAATAAATAAATAAATAAAAAGCGGCGATATCTTTATGAAAGCCTTTATCGGCATGCAAAGTAGGAGCTGTCAAAAAATACAGCCGCTTCCAAAACGCGTATATCACAGCGGGAAAGAGTGAGATAACAACAAAATCCTCAATACACTTCACACTTGATTGTGCAGACAATAATTTATGTACTATCCCTCTCTTATTATTAATCCTAGAGAGAGACAGAGCGGTGTCTTTGCGCTTCATTGCACGCGGACGGCGGGTTTTTCGTCTCTTTTTAATTGGCCGGATTAAAGAAGGATTTCATGAGTTAGAGAGAGATACCGTGGATTTGATTAGAGTCGTTTGCGACCGCGGGGTTTGGCCAGTGTTGGAACAGCCCATATTGCGTTGGCGGTAAAACGATGTCTTGCGGCGCGCGCAGAAAACCGATTGTAATAGTTGTCAATGAAGTTATAAAACAAGTTTACCGAGATTAGACCATTTTGTTGCGCTATTGGAGATTGTGCGCACGCTCGGAAATTCAAACTCGGAACGTGGAAAACCTCTCCTATTGGCCGGCGGCTATACCTACCATAGAAATTTCTTTTCAAATATCCGATTCCCCAATCTAGGGTAAATCTATCAAGTTAGGGAAAATAATAAGCCAAGAAAGTAGTACCTACGTAACATAAATTTAACATTTTATATATTTTACGCAATTAATTCAGCGTCAAACTAAAATTAAAATAATATTTTGCTTTTCTTGTTTTAATTAAATAAATCTTTAGGATAGTTTTGAATTTTATTTAGGGGGTCAAAAAAAAAAAAGATATTATTAAATTTTACACTGACTGGTAGGTACAAGAACGGAGGGCTGATCACCTTTCCTTCATGTGTTAACAATCAATATAACACTGCATTTATATGATGCAGTGCCCTATGCACCATTGGGGAGGGAATAAGGGTAGGAAGGATAAACGCATAAAACATCTATTATATATTTTTATGCATGGGAAGATGGAAGTATAAGCATCCCGGGCTTACGACCTGGCGCTGTCTGACTTAAGTGATCACTTTATACACTTGTGCAACGTTTATTATTCTGCATATTATCGCCTATGATAGCCGGGAGAGGGAGAGAGGGAGAGGAAGATCCCACACGATGGACCGATCAAGTTAAGGCAGCAGCAGGCACCTCGGTGGTTGGAGCGCTACGTGCAGCGCAGTCAAGGGATAACTGGAAAAGACTAGGTATTTGCTTCCACAAGGGTCACAACCCTCAGTAATGAGGAATGAGACAGAGAAGAAATATACTGCAAGGTCCTTACTCCAAACTTAGTTGTGTTTATCGGCTCCACATCTATTTAATTATATCCTCGTATATTATAATGATGAACTTCTCTCTTAAAAATCGATTTGGTGTTACCGTGAGTCGTTTTAAACATTATTTGAAGCATTGTATTTGTGTAGTTTCATATGTTGCGATATGTTCTCATATTAAGTTCCGTTCTGTTTCTGTGGCATAGCTTTAATTCCTCTCCTTTGTGTAAATAAAGACCTAAACTCTAATGGCAATGGGAAAGACATATTGCAAGACAAGATGGACCCCAAGAATTTTACGATGGAGACCTTGGGAGAACAAAAGAGGTATCGGAAGACCCCAAAAGAGATGGTCCGACGACATAGTCGCTGTGGGGGGTAGAAACTGGCTGCAAGCAGCAACAGACCGGAGGAAATGGAAAGAAGGGGAAGAGGCTTATATCCGGCAGTGGAGGTCAGAGGGCATTTTTTTTCAGATGGGAATTGTATTTATTATTTACCTTGCTTATTATGTACAAGGTTTATAGATCATTTACTGGATTTTTGTTTCTTCTAGCTAATTAAATATGTTTTTATTTGAATCAGTGTTGGGAACAGGAGGGATAATCTAGTGTGGGCCAAACAGGAACATGTCAGCATTTGCTCATCGCTGGGAGGAAACCACGTTGCACTCCTCAGATTAAGCCGGACTGTTGACTGTCATCAGAAGACCTTCCGTTCCACTAGAAGAGGGTTCGGCATTTTGTGTCCTACTTTGGTTTGTGTTACCAATGTCCTTCACTATTTTGATCATGTATGATACCACCTCTCGTGACAGTTCCTTATGAACTATCACGGATTCGATTTTGGATAGGTCCTCACCCAGGCTCCTGCAACGCGCCTCCAGCTGTTGTCTTTGAAAGCTGAAAAGGGGGCTAATCATCAACAGGTGAGGGACATCTTGAGGTGTCTCATCATCACACGTACAGCTGTCGAAATAAAGAAGAAGGGTAAAGGTGCAAATAAGGGTAAGAAGAATAGGTTAGGGTTGTCCACTGGTTGTGAAAGTAAGCGCTGATGTTAGAGACAAGGTTCGGCGGTCGCGACACGAGAGTGAGCGAGGTAAACGCAAGCATCACGCAGCCGGTCGCGAAGTCAGCGAGTTTCCTCCAATTTCAGAGTCATCTGGAGCGTGCAGTAATGTCTCCGATCACTTTCTCCCGTCACATCTGTCGTGACAATTTTCTTTTACTTTTACTTAACTGCTTCGCTACTTGCAATCTGCATTAGTGACTTCAAACCCTCTTCTACATTCACCTTCCTATCAGCCAAATCATAGAACTAAAATCAATAATGATTTCATATTATTTTTTTGACATCTCATCAAAGATGAAGAAGAATATGGAAGTCTGGGCATTTACGGGGCTGACGACCGTCATAGGCTGGTTTAAGTGATCACTTTACACACGTGTATGAAAATAACTCCTGTAATTGGAGATAATCCAGATTTTGTGAACAAGTATTTGGACACACTCAAAATGTTGTTAATAATGATTTCATTAATTGATGGTCACTTTGTAGTAATATCTATCCATTTTTATATTCTTTCTTGTTTCGGCATTTACTTTGTGGTTAGACATGTCAAAATGATTAAAGAAATACTTGTTTTTAAAACACTTGAGTTTATTAACTAATGACTACTAGTTTCGGAAGCTAAACTTCCAGCAAACTTTCAGGTCTGAATAATAACTCAAGTTAAGCTTCTGAAACTAGCAGTCATTAATAAACTCAAGTGGTATAAAAAGTATTGTTTCCTTAATTATTTTATGTAAAATTTTGATGAATAATGGATAATTCAAACATTTTAAGCGTGTCCAAATACTTGTTCACAAAATCTGGATTATCTCCAATTACAGGAGTTATTTTCATATTATTTTTTGACATCTCATCAAAGATGAAGAAGAATGTAACTAACTGACTAACCATCAAGCCGCTTCCACAGGGGTAGGCAGAGAGAATAGAATGACACACACCAATCTGTCTTTACAAATAATCTTCGCCTTTACCACATTCATACATCTCCTATATACCTACCCCTGATTATCAAAAGTTATCAATTATAAGCTCTTGACGCTTCAAACACGCGAGCGTTATGATTGGTCGGACTGATTTGTACCACAAAAATCAATCTGTTTAGTGCGTAGTACCTTTTTCTGCATTTGAAGATTATTTTTATGTTTGTCCTCGTTTTATCAGGTGCAAAATATTAGCGCCTCATTGTTTGATAAACCATATCACCTCCCCTCCGGGCGGGGCAACGTTCTCACTTGCGGGGATACGTTAAATTAGTGTCATTGCATACATGTTTTGAAAAAAAAAAACTGATATGCGGATGGGTTAAAAAATTACTGCAGAATACACGTGTATTCTGGACTAACTACTGAACAACCCGCCAACTACTGAACATTTCGCATATATCCCTTAATACATTAAAAGTGCCTATTATTTTTTGACATCTCATCAAAGATGAAGAAGAATATGGAAGTCTGGGCATTTACGGGGCTGACGACCGTCATAGGCTGGTTTAAATGATCACTTTGCACACGTGTAACACTCACCAATTCTACCCATTATCGAAAACCACACTACTCAAATTCTTGGAAGTTCTATATATATGAACCAATTCAGAAACATTGTTATTGAATCACTAGTAGGTACTTCACTAGAGACATCTATTGGAGAGATGAATTTGAGAAGTGTGGTTGTCAATAATGGGTAGAATTGGTTAATGTTGTGTGTAAAGTGATCACTTAAACCAGCTTATGACGGTCGTCAGCCCCGTAAATGCCCAGACTTCCATATTCTTCTTCATCTTTGATGAATTGTCAAAAAAACAATATGAAAATAACTCCAGTAATTGAAGATAATCCAGATTTTGTGAAGAAGTATTTGGACGCACTCAAAATGTTATAAAT